>NW_027526282.1:7272339-7477709 GCF_048455015.1 Haemaphysalis longicornis
TGTTTGCCTCTAGCGCCCCATGAGGAGGAGTACCTCGCTGAGCCGGTAAATTCCTATGAACAAAATGCGTCCGTGTACAGAATACCGCGCAGTTTTTTACATTCATTCGTTCGCTCTTTACGTTAGGCAGAGCAGGTGGCAGGATGGCCGAGTGGTCTAAGGTGCCAGACTCAAGGCTGTGCCTTGCCCTTGATAAAGGGAACGGGATTTCTGGTCCACGTATGTGGGCGTTGGTTCGAATCCCACTTCTGACACAATTTATTTTTACTCCGGAATCCTGTACTCATTTATTTTCGAGAAAAGTTGCACCCTCGGTGTGGTGTCGAGATGCTCGCAGGGGAAGGAGGAAGGGCCTGGAAGGCTTCAGGTCGCTCCATTCGGTGGGACAACGCCCGAGATCCACCGTGCCGCGTTCGAAAGGCCCGCGAAACTTCGAAAAAACAATTTACCCAAAGGACACCTAAGCACTTATTACGGGTTCTAATGCGGCAGCATGAATGCCCAGTCGAACGCCAGAAACGCCTTGCTCCCGCAGCGCGTCGTCGAAGAGCTTTGTATATATCTTGCCGCTTAAGCGAAGCAAAATTGTCTCAATTGAAATGATTTTGCTTCGCGATTCGCCTTGACGCTTTCGAATGGCTTCGATCTGTCGCACACGCGTTACGCCGCTGCTCGTTCCTGCCGATGTGTGGGAGCGCCGACAACGATAGTGACTATCGACTTCTTCCGCTCCTCTCAACTGCGGTGTACCGTAAAACCCCGCGTATAATACGAGGTTTTTTTTCCAAGTTTTACTATGTAAAATTTGTGCCTCGTATTATATGCGGATCCCAAAGTTTTCAGCCGAAAATTTGCACTTTCGGTTTCGGTTTCAGCGGACGGTGGGCCTACTTGCGGTGGCGTTAGCTGGCTGCTGCTTCTCTCAGCCGGCGCCATTTTGATTGTTTTGACCACGCGAAGGATCGGCACGTTCACCACAAGTATATCACGATGTCGGGTGCACGAAGGCAGTATTCAGCGGCAATTAAAAGAAAAACTATTTTACGTGACGAGACCATCAGGAATTGTGCCGCAGGGTGGCAGTTCGGCGTCACCGAAGGCAGCATTCGCGGGTGGAGAAAGCAACTGGTGCTTGACTGGATAAAGTCTGTGTGGTGTCGGCGGCCTGGAGCACTGTTGGGGTGCTCGTGTTGGACGCCTTTCGCTGCCACCTGGCCGATTCCGTGAAGAAGTTGTTGCGCGAACCCCGCATCGAAGTCATTGTCATTCCAGGAGGAATGACATCCCAGCTGCAACCGCTAGACGTTTTCATCAACAAGCCTTTCAAAGACTGCATCAGGTCCTGCTACCAAGAGTGGATGAGGTCAGGAGACCCGTAAGTGACAGCTACCGGATGGCTGACGCGGGCTTCTCCAGCGGTGCTTTGTGGCTGGATCGCGGATGCGTGGGCCAGCATCCCAAAGGAGCTCGTCAGTCGCTCTTTTAAGAAATGCGGCATCTCGGACGCCCTTGATGGCACTGAAAACCACTTTCTGTGGGAAGACATTTCCAACAAGGCGACTTCAGGAGACAGACAGCGGCAGCGAACCTGACGATGACTGAACGGACGTCGGGAGACAGTCCCAGCGAAAACTGACGATGACTGAAGGGTAACTGCAGTGCAAATAAATGTTTTCTGTGCTTTTTACCTCGTATTATATGCGGATGAAAACTTTTTTTCTGATTTTGCTGTCCCCGAATTACACCTCGTATTATACGCGGGTCCGTATTATACGCGGGTTTTTACGGTAGTGCGGTGTAGTGCGGTGTAGCCGTCACAATCGCAAACTTGCACAGTATACACTTTATTACAAGCGATCGATGCGGTCCATGAATTTAGGCGCCTGATGTGTGTGGCCCCAAGTGGCTCGGACAATTTTCCGGAAGATGCGTGGCCGCGTGCGAGGCTCTGGCGAGCTGGAAAAAAAAAAGAAGAGAAACAGTGCGAGGGTTTCACGATAAGGGCAGCTCAAAGCTGCTTGAACTCAATTCCCTTTGCCGCAAAGAAGAAGCATTATGTCTATAAAGGACTATAAAGGACTTCAAAGGAGCTTTGGGCAAACGAAGCTCGGCGATCTCTGTCAGCTGCTCAGGGTTGTTTTCTACCTCTGTGTGCGGGCTGTTTTGAGTAACAATGAAGGCTACGGCGGCAGTACAGTATATTAAAAATGAGAAGAAATGCTTGAACGCCAAACTAAAACCCTTAAAGAGGAGAAAATATTCGCGTGCGCGTTCTATGTATCTGCTATAGCACGTTCGTCAACCGTCTTTAAAATCAACTTTCATTTCCATACTAGAATACATTATTTGCTGATATTGACACACTGCGATGTCACAAACCCCGCCGAAATTTTTGAGCTCAGAAAGAGGTTAGCGCGCGGGTAGGGGGGGTGGGGGTGGAGGGAGGAGTTAATAACTCTACCTATTATCAAACAACAACCTCTAATAATCTTTCTGCCCCAGGTCGCACGCCAACCTTACGCGGCTTAAATTTCTGCTGTCAGGAGAACGTTGAGTCATGTTGCAATGTCTCTAAACAAAAACAAAAACGAACAAAACGATCGGAAGGCCATGTAGAGTACGCCCACGGGAACGGGAAGATTTTTTTTATCATTTTGATTAATTTCTTTCTTATCTTTTGCACATTTCCCTCCTCATTCATGTTATCCTTCTGCCTTTTTTAGAGAGCACCCCCTCTCTTTCCTCTAAAATCAGATCCTGCGTACGCCACCTGGGTAAACGCAATCAAACGTACCGGGCAGTAAAACGCTGATAGAAAGAACAAATGGAGCCTCACCCAGAGGCCCGCAAGATGCTACTTCTTCTCTGCAACAAGAGCAACAAAAAGCTTCTGATTAGCCCATTTGAAAACATGCGCGAAGAATTCGAGATTAGAGCGCGAGAGCGGCTCGCAGTTTATTGGTGCCTCTCGCTGATTTCGGATTGACGACGCGCAACGAAGCCAATTTTTGGTTGGTTTGTGAATG
The DNA here is from genome assembly GCF_048455015.1 of Haemaphysalis longicornis. Lineage (NCBI taxonomy): Eukaryota > Metazoa > Arthropoda > Arachnida > Ixodida > Ixodidae > Haemaphysalis > Haemaphysalis longicornis. The sequence goes on from NW_027526282.1 coordinate 7,275,366, forward strand.
ATTCCTCCGCCACCAGGTTGTGGTTGTGTGCGAATGTGGTATGCTCTATGTGGGTGGTGTGTGTGCAAAATGTAACATGGGTTGAACTGGATCGCCTAGGGCGCAGACAAGTCGGCTGTTCGTGCATCCGAGCAACAATTGTCGCTTTACTAGGGGCGATTTTGTAAGTATTCTTTGCCGAGTTCACTAAGGCCAACCGCGTAATTTTGTACCTGCACAGAAACCTGTAATTTTGTTAAGCTATAGGACATTTAACCAGCATAATACTACTGAACTTGTATATCACATAAAGAAACAACTAAACGAAAGTGCAACCAAACGAAACAAAGTTGATTAATTTCGCTAATTGGTAGGAGAATCTGTAAACCACCATGTGTTTCAGGAAAATAAATACAGAAAAATGCGAATATGAAGTAACAAACTAAATCACGAAGGTTTACTTAATCCAGTGCGTCTCACGCGAGTAATTAAAAAGCAAGAAAGACAAAAGCATATTCGGAAACATTAAAAGTGATCTAACGAAATCACACACGTTCACCCAATTCAGCACCTTCACGAGGTTAGATAAAGCACACAATAATTCCTAGGTGCAGTTACGCCTGCTTACGTGCTTTGCAGGCGAAAGTTGTTAAAAATAACCTAAAAAAAGGCAAAAAATAACGTCCTTGAATTCGAAACAACTATCCTTTGGTAACTCATTCAGCTTCATTCCAGCCACGGAAGAAGTTTTCTTACAAAAATAAGCCGCCAGAAATGTTGAAACATCTGTAAAATTTGAGTTACAGTATAACGTAATATGGTCAGCGTTGAGAACACAGCTATCAGTGGAGCTCTTCGATTTCCAGTCGCGGACTCACCGCGGATAGTCCGCGGGTAGTCCGAGGATTCCCCAAAGCCATAGAGATACATGGGAAAAGCAAAATTGTGGTTGATTCCTCTGTCATAGGAATCAGTCAAACACGAAAGTGAAATGTGCAGGGAAATCTGCAGCTGAGCATGATTTACGGGTCGGCGGCTGTCTTCTGGGTGTGCTTGGCGAGCGGCGTCCTGCTGGCGGGTCGCTTCGGCAAAGGTGTACTGGCGTCATTTCCGCGACGGATATGACGTCAGTGGAACCTTAGGGTATCACGGCATAAACACTTTCATGTTAAAATATAAAACCCGAAAACGTACAACCCTACTATGTATAACGTACTGATGATGATGATGATTGCTATTGGTCTCCCCTTTGAAGCGGGGTGATGACATGCCATCTTACCAAAAAGGACTATTATAATCATGTTTTACACTCTTGGTTGAATACTAGCGCTGCTTAGGGCAGGCACTAAAGCTTATTAGGCCCGTAATACTTTTTTTTTGCCTGTTATAGGTGGTAACTGTCCTAGGCAATATTGCCCTTTTAGTACTAAAGGTTGCTCTTTAGTACTAACTCTTTAGTACTAAAGGTTGCTTCCCCGTAAGAAGACCCTGTGTGCAGGGGTGCACCCTTTACAGGCCGCTTGCTCCGTTGTACTGGCGTCACTTTCGTGACGGATATGACGACAGCGAAATCTTCCTGTATCCGGGAATAAAACACTTTCGTGTTAAAAACGAATGCCGGGATCGAGACCGCGGCGAGTTAGGGATTGTAAATGGAGGAACCCCAGTGCGTCAACTGCACGTTAGAATTCAAGTAGTACGATCGAGCAATACTAGAGGCCCCAGTACAATTGCCCTATCCCGTTTCTTGGTGGCGCCTTACGTGGGTGGCCGCCAAGAGCACAAACAAGATTCTGTGACGTCATAGCCGGAAAGTCGCTCGGAGTCCCCACTGCTTCGTATGTTTTCTTTAATATCTATGTTTTTCCGAGGTTGGTGATAAAATTGGTATAACTGTTATCGGCACGAGACAGTCCCAATGAGCCAAGCTTTTATTTTGTCGTCCCCCGCTGTGTAGGGCTGCAAAATAAAGAGGGCTCCAGCTGAAATAGGCCGCATGCCTATTTGGGCTGGAGCCCTCTTTATTGCGATTACGATATTACGATTTCCAGCAGCCTGCTTCTCATGTTATCATTTTCTCGTTGTCAAAGTTTATTTTCGAACAAATTCGAAGGGTGTTTGGTTGTTTCTCTTGCTTAATTGCGTAGTAGTTGGGCGAGTTTGGCCATGATCAATAGAAATTTCAGCTTGGAACGTCAAAAACAAAAGCCGGTCGGGGACAGGGTGCAGTGGAAGTGTTGTAAGCTGGGCTAGTTGGTACTGATCCCTGATGAATAACAGCGGAAAAACTGGACGAAGAACATGTGTTCTCCCCTTGTGTCCTCCCTTTGCGTGTATTCTTCGTCCAGTTTTTGTAGCGTAAGCCACACTGGCCGAGGTTGAGCAGTTTCGCGTGGACCCCGAGGGGCCGTGCTGCGCAAGCGCCAGGAGCATTGGATTGTATTGGATCGGATTGGATTGAATTAAATTGGATTGGATTGGATTGGATTGTAAATTGAATCCAATTGGAGCACAGGTGTGTAGAGAATTGGGTCTGCACATTCGCCGGTCTGCGCATTCCAGAGGAGTGACGTCATATCCGCGGCAGACGCACTGGCGCCGGCACGTGCCCAGCTGTGCGCCTCCGTTGCGCAGTAGCCAAGTCTGACGCTGCGCCGTAGCCGCTTGATAGCCGTTTCGCGTGGCTCCTGGAGAGCCGTGCTGCGCATGCGCGAGGAGCAGTTACTGGACTGCACTGGATTGGACTTGACTGGATTGGATTGGATTGCTGAACATTAGCTCACGCTACGTATATACTGGCTTAGCCGAGCTAAGCCACTGCTATTTTTTTTTGTCCTGTTATTCATCATGAACAGGACATAGTGTCGCTTTCCCTTTTTTGACGTTTCATTTTCAGTGACAGATTAGAAATTTTGATGAGCTTATACACTATTCGATTCACAGCATTCAGAATTTTCAAGGATTTAGTTATTCGTCTACAATTCTAAAACAAACGCATTTTTAAACACAAACTGGCCCTGAAGCTACGATTTCTTGTACAAGGAAATATCAATGCGACGCTATTTTCCACGCGTTGCAAAGCAATTAGCAAATTTTTGCACCAATAAAAGCAATGCGCGCTTCTGCCTGGAAGCGAATATCGCATATTTATGCGATATCCGAGTTAAACGAGATCATTTCGATGTCGCGAAAGCCATGCGGGCATAGAGTAGTTGTGTCTTGACAACCTCGTGCATAAAAATTGGAAGGGAAAAAACTGGAATACTCACTTCCTTTAGCGCCACTTGGGCCCGCGCCTACAAAAATAGAAAAAGGGAACGAATTAGAAGATGACCGAATATAAGCTTTGGTTGAGAAATGCTTGGCCTAAGTAAGAATCAAGAAAACCCTAAAGTTACTTCGGTTCGGCTGTCATTACCTTCTTCGGCTGCGTAATGCAATGACACATTCAAAAAGATTTGCTTTAACGCGGTCGGGAGATAATCTACAACTTTGCACCCAAAAAACAAAACAAAAAAAAACCCCTCGGAGCCCTCAAGTCAGCTGACGTGCTTTGATAGCGACAACACTTTAGGGGCTCGCGTTGTCGTAGCTCGCTCGCTGCATCCAAGTAGAGCCCCACGGCGTTCCGTCGTAGCGGCTGTCGTCGCGGTGCAACCCAGAGGCTTCAAAAGCCAAGCGCTTCACAGAGTCATAAGCGCACGAAGCTCGTAAACCGCTGGCGCTTGCCATTTATCTCCCCGTTGCTTAGCGCAAATAAAAGTGCAGGTACATTCGAGGCAAAACATACGTAAATAACCGGAAGCACTCGCGTTCATTTAGTTAGTAACGCTCGTTGGGTTGATTTTTACGATAAGCGAAAAAAAAGAGGCAGTGTTAGGGAAGCACAAGTTCGCTCCAATAAACTTGTTTTTCCTTCAAGACAGATGCGTCGTCTTTGGCTACATGACAATATAGTTCGAACGAGGTTATGTGTTCGTGCGCTACGTGCAACGCGAATAGTCCGTTACACTAATCGCCACTAAGGCAGAGCAAACTCTTTAAAAGAAACCTAAAAGGCGCTTTGGCAGTGACGCAGAGAGAGCACGCCAGTTTGCCCATTTCAAATTGCCATTTGTGTAGCCCTTATAGACACACCGTTATTGTCCCGAAAGAGAGCGCTTATCCAGGTTGACTTGCATCGGAATGAGGTAGGTACCCGAATGGCCATTTGATCCAAGACTTTGAATGCGAGGCCACCGACCTCGCTCTTATAACCGGAATCGCCTAGAAGTACTACTGTTTGGAAACGCTACGACAGGGACTAGTTGGTACTTGTTCATCTGGACTTCACTTCTTGTCTCCCTACAACGAAGAAAAAAACAACACAGGCGGCATTCGTAGGATAAATGGTGCACGAAGAGAGGGATTATCGAAGATATTTGCACCGAAGCTCACGACTGCGTCAGCGCACTCTGTATTAGATTATTCCACGGAGAAAGAAACCTAATTGAAAACGGCTGGGCATAACGAATTACACGGGCGAATACAAATGTCATTTTGTTCTTGTCTTTTTATCCTCACCCCTACCTTCGTAAAATTGTCTGTATGTTGTATAAATAAATTCCTTGATCGTACTGCTCTCGTCTTAAACGTCCCTTGTGTTTTTTAACCCTTTCATCGCTGAATTCTTTCTTTTTATTCAAAACAATTTTCGGGCGTGTTTTTTTTTTCAATATTTGGACGCTATGAGCTTACAAACGCACAATTAAGCTTGTGACGGAAATAATTACCGATTTAAAAGCATGGCATCTAATTAAAGCATCAGGAAACTAAAGTTTATATTTTTGAGCAGACATTTTTTTTTTGCTTGTTCTCCTAAACTATGGGAAGTAGTGAGCTCACATAGAAAAAGTAAAGCTGGTACTGCAAGTATTTTTAAATTTACAGCCACGTCATCAAACTACGACTTCGGCTTTTGGGGTCACCCTGACATCCGTTAGCCTTCCTCTTTCTAGCGTTCTCATTTAGCAAAAACAAAAAAAAAAGAAAAATGGGGAAATCTTTGGGAAGACTCATCCTTTATGAACTATTTCGCGGAAAACTAGCTTTTTTGGTTTTGTTCTCAAATTGCTAGAAATCTTTTGGTTCACGTCCTGCATATGTAGGACACCAGGGCCAAAAGGGTCAAGCGAACCGTTCTATGCCTCATTGATGGCGATTTGGTTATGCCAAAACGCACTGCAGGAAAGCCACCTTTACGCAGTGGGTTTCTACAAAGGCACGTCAATCATACCACACACGTAGACAATGTGAAGTCTTGACGTACAAAACACGACACTGCACAATATTCACATTGTAATAGAATCGCTGATGATGATGAACGTTTCACCATCGCACTCTGGGCGTTCAGCATTCGCTTTTGGTTCGTTGCGTGAGCGTTGGTTTCGGACTCTGGATCAGTTGAAATGGACTTTGGCTTTGGACTTCGGCAGTTTGAATCCTACTTTGGGGGAGTGCATTTTGGACTTTGATTTGACTGCGTTTTCTCGGAGAAAGCTTCGCTGTTTTAACCATCCTTCTCTGAAGAAAGGGGCTTTGATTTTTTTTTTCTTTTCCTTCGTCGTACGTAATCAATGAGGGCGGTCGAAATGTATTGTTGCGGTTGATAAAATGTATCTACGTGAGTTTTGCTAATGTTGGGAGATGATTTCGCTCACGGGCGCGCGCGACATTACTCGGCGGTGTAGAAGCAGCACCACCCCAATGAAAGCCTCGCGGCCGGTATAAGGTGGTGAACGTGCGAATTAATTGCCTCTCGTCCTCTGCCGAGAACAGACCCCTTTCTTTCGTTCGCCGCGAACGTTTTGCGTTCGCGGAACTTGCCTTTGCCACCTGAAGCCTTGCTTTTGGCTTTCTTGCCAGCTGCAAAATAAATAAACGAATAACTAAATAACTAAATAAATAAAGCTAGGAGAATAAGTTCAGTTATATTCAGCCAGCCTAGACGGCATTGTTAAGTGCCCGTACCTTGCTTTTTGCCCGGAGTCCCGGTGCGCATCAGGGTCAGTTCCGCTTCTTTCTTGGTCTCTGAAAAGCGTCGTGCAAATAGAATAGTCGTTAATTTCGTGTGGTTAAAGTTCCCAGACTGTAGTTTATGTTCCAAAGCACCCCTCTCTCCTTCTGTGCTTCAAGACAAGTGTGCTAGAAAGTTCCGTTTTCCTTGAGCTACCCCAGTCGCCGATTTGGCGACGTCAGATTTAGTAAAAAGTGTTGTTTGCCGAGGAATACGAAATGTCGCTACGAGCAACGAGATAAGTGAGCACTATTACACTGGGGGGGGGTCAAGGGAAGGGACGGCGCTTGCGAACCCACGTGTCGCTATTGTGATACATACGTGAAGCCGCCGTGAAAGGCACTTGAATGTTATATATCTCTCACACATCCTCCATACAGCTCCAGCTTTTAGTTGTAGCTGTACATAGGAACTCTAAATCTCTCCTAAAGTTCCTGTGTGTCACTCCCTTGTAGTACGCATATACCTTAACTCTAGCCTCTTCTGCCCACGATATAGCTAAGCTGGACCATTATATAAAGGAGTGTAAGTGCAGAACGAATGCGCCCCAATTAAGAGCCCGACAATTTAGGAGCCCGACTCGTACAATATACTTCCCTTTTCCGCTTGAGAAGAAAATAAACCGGAAAATAAATACCGCAGGTTCTATGTGGCGACGAACCTGTCGCTTCTACCAGGCTAAGGGTAAATTGCGCCGGCTCCCCCCTCGCCCTTGGCATACCTATTCGTCCCCGCCTCACTTGAGCGGGCTGAGGTACGACTCTATACCTTTTGGGGGGCGAAGCACCTTAGGACCTCGCTTTGTCCGGGGCTTGGCATCCGTGCGCACAGTGATGCGCATGCGCGAGGAGAATTGGATTGGATTGGATTGAAATGGATTGGATTGGATTAAATTGAATTGTATCGGATTGGAATTTTACATACTGTACACACGCGTTGTCACTCATTCACACGCGCGGGTGCCCAATGCCACGGGTGATTTACGGTAAGAACGATCCCCAGTGCTTCGCCCACTCGTCATGATTCACTTCGTGGAGTTACGTGAATTTTTTCAGTTGCAAGCAATTCAGAACAAAACAGGCCATGAAGAAACAAGGCGAACTTGGTTAGCCGCTCCGGCAAAGTACCCTACAGCAGCGTGCTTACTCGTCTTCTTTCCGCTCTTGTTGGTCGTCCGGGTAGAGACGCCGCCTCTCGTCACTCGCCTCGTCAGCTCGGCTGGACGGACACGAAAGGAGTCATTAACTCTCTCTCTCTCTCTCTCTCTCTCTCTCTCTCTCTCTCTCTCTCTCTCTCTCTCTCTCTCTCTCTCTCTCTCTCTCTCTCTCTCTCTCTCTCTCTCTCTCTCTCTCTCTCTCTCTCTCTCTCTCTCTCTCTCTCTCTCTCTCTCTCTCTCTCTCTCTCTCTCTCTCTCTCTCCGACGTGTTGTGCGCGTTCGAAACACGTTATCTACGGAGATTTGAGTTCTGAATGTCATGTATTTGTGAGGTTGGCGACCTTAGTACACCATCCATGCGCATATGTATATATACTGGCGCGCATTCGTCTTGATGCGCATATGTATTGATCCGAGTAAATCACGACATCAAGCGTGTTTATTTTCTGCATCGTTAACAATTCCTCAGACAAGCATTTTGAAACCAATTGCTTCAAAACGATCAATTTGAAAACACGATAAAGAGTTACACAAATGGCCGATTTCGAATAATGTTGAGTAAGATGTGTGCGAAAATCAAGCTTATAGTTGTCCAGATTGCTATGACGATGCACGCAGTAATTACCGCGCCGTTGAAAAGATTCCAGAAACAACAGTATCGGTGTGTTCTTACCTTGCATGTTTTCTGTAACAAGAAAAGCGAGCAGTGCATTAATAAAAGGTCAATATCACTGGGCGCAGAACGAATGCACGACAAGCGCGGGAGAGCTCTTTACATTGCGAGAGTCACTTGATAAGTTTGATGAATTTTTGAAACTCGGTAGTTTTTCTTGGGATACTCAAACATAAAAAGTTTGGTTTGTCTGTCAGTCACTCGATACAGCCGCCCGGTCAAAGGTTAAAAACTCTCGATCAAGGCGTATATAAAGGCGAAACGTTTCCAAAATACAAAACTGGTGCCATGTGTCGTACACCCACCCAATTTTTTATCAATATCACATGAGCGTCGAACGTTCTGTTGATCCGCGCCGTACGACGGAGCGACACAGAAAACTCAGGTAGAGTTGCCGCATGCGCACTAAGAACTGCCTGCGACGGCCGTCGTCTGCTAGGCTGTTCCAAGAGCAGAATGCTCCCCCCCCCCCCTTTTTTTTCCTTCGTCAATCACATTGCCCGCCAAGCAGCCCCTAGGTCACTTTAACTTGCAAAGAGAGCAAGTGAAAGTCACTAACGCCAGCAGCTTAAGCATTCAACTAGCAAATCTCGAAATGCCTGTCTTTTAGCAATTTATGAAGTGTTGCCACAACGGGCCTTGTATGCAAAGCAGTGTGATGAGCGAAGGAAACGATTCGGGGCTGCGCTAAGCTCCTGGAACAGTCTAGCAAACGACCGCCGCCGTAGCCAGTGGTTACTGCGCATGCGGCCACCCTCGTCGTGTTTGCCGTGTCACTCCGTCGTAAGGCGCTGATCAACCGAATGGTCGACGCTCCCGTGATATTGACAAAAAACTGTGGTTGATTCCTCTGTCATGGGAATCGGTAAAACATGAAAGTGAAATGCGCAGCGAAATCTGCAGCTGAGCATGATTTGCGGGTCGGCGGCTGTCTTGTAGGTGTGCTTGGCGAGCGACGTCCTGCTGGTGGGTCGCTTCGGCAAAGTATACTGGCGTCATTTCCGTGGCGGATATGACGTCAGTGAAATCTTGGTGTATCCCGGAATAAAACACTTTCGTGTTAAAATATAAAACCCGAAAACGAACAGCCCTAATTACAACGTACTCTTAGTACTAAAGGTTGCTTCCCCGCAAGAAAACCCTTTGTGCAGGAGTGCACCCTTTACAGGCAGCTTGCTTCGCTGTACTGGCGTCACTTCCGTGACGGATATGACGTGAGTGAAATCTTTGTGTATCCCGGAATAAAACACTTTCGTGTTAAAAAATTGCCCGGGTGTACATGTCAACAATGTTCAGAAAAAAAAAACACATTCGAGGAAAACGTTGGTACATAAAGGACCAATGTTATAATTAAAAATAGACGTGGGATTGCTTTCTGCGGTAGAAAATGAAAAACGCGTTATGAGACGAGATAAAAGCAAAAAAGAATGTCTCGTCGAGCTCTTCCGGGAATGGAAGTAAAAGGTTTTCATAAATGGCGCGCGAGTAGTGAGATATCGACTCAAGCCGAGCAAGCTTAAATTTACGATCGTCGTGGGATGACGGCTAGTGGAGGGAGACAAGAGGTGTCTTCGATTTGGCTGCACTCGGTGCACTCATTCAGGTAGTGCAGCACTCACCTCTTCGATTTGCGAGTGCAGCGCGCGGCGCCTGCACTTTTCTCTTCGATTACCGACGGTGCAGAGAGTGCAGGATGAGTTTACGGCCTTTCCTGCACTTCCCAGGGAGGAGGGGCAGACGACAAAAGTGCAGGACCGCTTGTGCAGTGGCGGCACCTGCGCTGAACTGGCTGAACTAATTCTGAACTCATGCAGAAAGTGCAGGCCAAATCGAAGAGACCTAAGGTGAAGGCTTGGGGGAGGAGGGGGCGGCACCAGAGGACTATCGCCTTTCGACGATATTTGCAGCGAAGCATGCAGATAGACGGCTAATCTTTTCTACGAGATTGTTTCGCAATCCCTGTGGTGACGTCGGCATTGCTGGCACGCATCACTCATCAGTCGAGTGTCCGACGTAATTTTAAAGCCCGTGTCGACACTTGTCATGGAAATTTAGAGACGGCTCGAGTTTTGTGCAGCGTTAAACACTCTCGTAGCAGAATTGAATATGGCTCGGATTTTGGGATCTTTTGCGTTCGTGCAAAAAAGAGGCAGAGTCAGCTTTTCTGTGCTGTTCACCCGGACACATAAGTTTACAGGACACGATTTCAGCTGTCCAAGTTAAGAGCTCTCCTGCCAGACGGCTCGCCGCTTGATTTCTATTCGTAAACAAAGCAGAACGCTTTTGAGAATCATCACCATACGTGTAGCAGGAGCTCAGTCACCAGGAGTCAGAGAAATTAAATTTGATTGTTGAAACCCCGTCCCCGGAAACTTCCGAATGTCAACAAACGTCAACACGTAGTGGCGTCAAAGAGACTTCAGTACGCAAACACGTGGTAATGTCGGCGGGCACAAGAGGTCACTGCAAACCTGCTTTGCACTTACTTGAATTGCAAAACAGCGCAAAAAAGACGGGACAAAAAACCACGACATACGGCGCTGACTCGCAACTGGTTGGTTTATTCCGCGGCTTGCGAAATATACCCAAGGAAGGATTGCGTTAGTAAGCCTTGCGTTGAATTACGATGTAAGAAAATCCGTTATCTGGATTCATAAAACAAAAAACAAGTTGCACTGTTCAGTTTGCCTTTCATTGCCTCGCTACATCAGCGTTGCTCATTTTTAGTCACTGCACGTGTATAGATCTTGCGTTTTGTGTTTGTTTAGTGTACGTGCTTTTCTCATGATTCCTGCTCGCCTTCCTTCCTTGGGTACATATCGCAAGCAGCGGAATAAAGCAATCACTGTTAGTCAGCGCCGCGTGTGGTCGTTTCTTGTGCCGTCTTTTTTGCGCTGTTTTGAATTCAAGTTAGTATGCACCACCTAGCCCAAACCACCGTTCTAACGCAGCTCCTTTACACCGCTTTCTTGCCTGAGTCACGGTAACACCGCAGCGAGACGTACCGTCATCGTCCGACATGGCGACTGCGTGCTGGCAGCCGGCGGGAAGGACTTGGAATCTTTGTCGGGCCGGGTCTCGGGATTTTGGTGAGCGACGGTGCGGAGGCGGGCTAGCGCCGCGCACGCGAACCGCCGGCGTCCATCCTCTTCGTACGAATCACTGGCAAGGGCTAATTTACAACCACAGATGATGCGGCCAGACCTTTGAGGCCTGTGGCCCCGTTCGAGAGCACGCGCACCATGGGGGGCAGCATGCATGACCATGACGGCACATACCCGACCAGGGGATCGGCCCATGGCCAGGGCAAGAGAAAAACATTCGTAACTGGTTACGGCGTTCCGGTGGTGTCAACTGACGCCACCACCTAAAAGTGCCTCTAGTGCATAGAAAATAAAATCAAAACAGCTAGTTTTCAGGGGAATTGTCCTTCAAGGATGACTATTGCGATAGGCATTGTTATTGTTACGCTTTAGCGGAGTTGTACTCTACAAAGGAGAAAACGTTCGAGTACAAAATAACGACGTTGCGGCTAAAAAAAAAAAAAAAAACAGAGGTCCTAGTTTTATTCCCAAACTTCTAAATCTATAAATTCATGTACTGTGAAGCTCATTTTTCGTTTGTGGGCTTAGGCGGTAATAAAATTTAAGAAAACACGCGAAACATTTTCTGCTCACGATAACATTTTTAATTGCCAGATGTCTTAATTACCCGCTTCATAAATCAGTTATTACTTGCACTACAAGTTTTATTTTTCATTTGTGGGCTTATGGGAGCCCCAAAATAGAGAAAACATTTAGAACCACAGAAAATATTTTTTATTGATAAAAAAAACAGGGCTGGAAAGGTTAAGATATGTTAAATGCATTTTGAGCTGCCGTCGTTCGCATTCGCACTCATTTTTTTCTTTTCTGTGCGGTTGCCTTCAGGCTGAGGTTTCCTGCAGGCACTTAGTAAACGCGGAAGACAAATAAATTTTAAGGACAAGCTTTCCGCAACTTTCCGGACGGCTGTAATCTTAATTCTTCGCCCTCAAGCTTGTCGAGACGACCACCACGTCCTTACCCCACACCAAAATCGTGCGGTCCCCAGGTCATGCCTCCCTCCCAGCGAATGTGGCGGCTCACGCCGCTGTCTGCGATATCCGAGTCAGGTCGTCCCGACCGGGGACGGGGACTTGATCGCGCGCCCTCCAACCTCCCCGTTCCCACTTGAAACACGTAAATCCTCCACCTCTATCGTCAGAGCCGCCCTCATTACCTACTCCCTCATCCGCCCCTCAATGCCTTCGACACCCTTCTCTGGCACAATGTCCAGGCCCCAATCACCGGGAGGAACATGACGAGGTTACAGTAAACAGAGTTGATAGAAAAAAAATCGAAACATTTCAACACGAATGCTCGTTTCAACGTCATTACAGCTCTTGAGCCCTGCCCCGCACGCGCTGACTCAATGCAAGTTCTTCCTCCGTTTTCATGCGCGGCGCGCCAAAAGGATTTCGGGCAAGCTGCTACCATAGAGTTTCTATGCTGCGACACGACGTAGTTCAGGCCGCCCAAGTACAAACACACGTATAGCTTAGACGTCCGCCGTGATTAGCGCACCGACAGCAGCCAAGATCATGCGCAGAAGCTCCTTCACTTGGGCAGGTATACAGCCGCCCGCGCCATATTCCGTTCCCAGAGAGGTACAAGCCCCGCATTTCCGGTGCGATGGAGAACAGCAATTAAACGTGTCGGTATGCAGCGCACCGTCCCTAACAAACCTAGAAAATACCAAACCACCTTTACTTACAAAAATAATGTGCAGAATCCAGCAATGAGAACATGTTGCAGTAAAGATCGCGGGGTCGTAAGAAAGAAAAACCATTGCTCGTCCCAACCCAAGCCGTTCGAGCAAAAACGCCAGATTCTACCTTTAGGTTCTTAGGCCGAACCGCGGCGTTTTAACAACAGAGCTGTTTAAGCTTGAGCTTGGTGCGTTGGTGCTCGCAAAAAAAAAAAAAAAAAACAAGAAAAAGTACACAGTGCTCGTGGGAATGCGCCTCGTGAGGAGCACAGGGCGCCGTCCATCTCAACCTTCGAGTTAGTTGAAGCTTTTATTTGAAAGGAAGGCCACGGCCAATGAGGGGGTGGTTGGGGTTGGGATGGGAAGGGGGATGTATATAGTATTAGTTCGCACTTCGCACTTCAGAGTTCACACTTAGTTCACACTAAGTTCACATTTTACACTCAATTCACATTTCAAACTTATTCACACTTCACAGTTTTTGAGTCAGTGTGACGGACTAGGCGTCGCCCTGCTAGACGAGAGAACCAATTGCCCAGCGTTCGTGGCGTGATATCTCGTGTGCTCTTCTCGTGGCCAGTTCACGTGCGCTCGCGCCTGACTTGGGGAGCACAGAACAGCTCGCGCTGCAGAAGCCGAGTTTGCGTAGCCAGCTGTCGCCGGTTCCAGCGCGTGATAACGCCGTCCACTTTGGGAGAGATGTGAAAGCTTGCGGACGAAACGATCCGGGGCTGCCAGTCATGGAGAACCGTCAGAAGTAAATTTGTAAATCCATTTGAGGTGCGACCGCCGGGTCTCTGGTGAAGGGAAAGGGGCAGCGAGCTCTGCTGTTTCTCCAGTCTTGCACCACTACTGCAAGCTGCGCCAATTTTTTTTTACCAGTTGCAGAAGGAGGCACTGGCAATTGCTCAAAAGAAAGGTTCCAATCCAACAAGTAGACGGCGCTGGGTTCGTACAGGAAGGGCCCGGCCTGTTGGCTGTACCCACCTGGGAACGGAAATTCGCTTCCCTCGTGGTAGGCCTGGACATGCCCGATTATCTCTGGCATTGCCGCCACTGACGAAGCCATCGGATTTATCGATTGCACAATGGGCAGTCACTTCAGGCGTAAACAAACTATTAGTGAGACTATTTGAAATTATATATTAGTTAAATGATATAATGACTATATAATATATTATGCAGTCAAGTGCGACGCAAGGTCCTTGGAGCAATTAGAGTTTATTGGAGCGAATTTGGGCTGACCAATAAACTGAAGGACCAGCACGGATGCCGTCGAAGTGACGTGCGCAGTCGAACGTCGGTGAATCGAGCGTCGTGCCGCCGGTTTCGCACGCATTTATCTGGAAGCGCAACCATTTCAGGAGCATCCCATGAGTTTGGGAGGATATCGATCAACCTAGAACAGTCTGGGTGAGTGACGAACGCGTTACATTTGATCCCATCAAGCGAGAAATCCGGGCGAGGCCTAATGGTGGAAAGATCAAACGGAAGCCCCGCTTTCAGCAAGGGATATATAACATTTCGTGGCCAGCGCTGGCAACAAACAAAAGCAGGGCAATTCCCTAAACATGGTTCACTCCAATATTAATAACTGTGACACCAGACAACTGATCCCTAGAAGTGGCAAGAGCTTGGTGCAAACGTGGTTAAAACATCACAGCTCAGCACCAGCTCGGTACACTTGATAAAACATACCCAAATCCAGCTAGACCTTAAAACAAAGAAAAAATCCCGGGCCATCTCCCCTAACGTGAAAACTGGGGAGGGGCGAAGCATGCAGTGCGTAAATGTATTCTTGGCGCTTTGGCGTTTTTGCCAACGGAAATGAAACCGTTGGGAGGTAGAGGTATACAGCTTGGCTGTAAAAGTCTCTTGTCTTTGAAGCACGAAGCGTTCCAGCGCGAGACGTAAACGAGTGCCCGGTGTTTTAGTTCCGTGACTACATGAGACGACGGCTATGACGACGACAGCTCGAGCCATTGAGGGAATTCGCCCCTAGAAAATTCACCGCCCTTTCTACTCTGTGAATGTGGGTGACCAGCGAAGCTGTATTGGCGACACGGTGGTATCACTGCACTTACATCGGATTTTAGATCATTTTTTGGCCGCAGTGCTGGAGCATGTCCTCATGAATCGATGGCAGGATTATCTAAAGAGGGAGGAACTATACCCAACCACGGTTATCGGCTTCCAAAAGAGATTAAGCACTCAAGATACGACGCTTCCGTTGAAGCACAAAATCATTAACGACTCCGGTGCCTCAAGAGACAATAAGGCGATCCCAGGGCTTGATCTACCGAGTTCTTTCGATAACGTCAAGCACTCTGCGATATTGTCGCAAGTTTCTAAGCTCAACACAGGTGAACGGAGCTATAACTACATCCAGGACTTCCTAACGGGTAGAACCTCTCACCTAAGAGCAGGTCAATTACAACTCGAGGATAAGAAGCTCTGCAGCACTGCCATGGCACTCCGCAAGGGTCCGTGATATCTCCATTACTATTCAACGTAGTAATGATTGGAGTAGCCAACAGACTCACCAGGGTAGGGATCCGGCACACAATCTGTGCCGATGGTATTACACTATGGATAAACAGCGGTAGCGATGGTCACATTGAGACCAAACTACAATAAGCAGTCGACGCCATTGAAAAACATCTGGATGGGTCAGGACTTGTTTGCTCTCCAAACAAATCGGAACTCCTAGTTATACCACCACGGAGGGGTCGCATCACGGACAGACAACAAGGCACGATCAGGATCACTACGCGGTCAGGTCAAGTTGTTCCCGAAGTTAGCAAGATCAGAGTACTCGGCATGATCATCGAACGGCACCGAAGAAACGGCGAGAATATCGCACGCATCACAGCCAAGACCGCGGACGCAATGAGGTTCATCGGGTGAGCCACATCATGGAAAGCTGGCATGAAGGAGAACAGTCTGATCAGACTGGTTCAGTCCCATGTGATTAGACATATCACGTATGTCGCGGCCTGCCATAACTGGTTACAGCACGAGAGTAATAAGATATCAACGCCATCATTAGGAAGGCCTATAAGTCCGCGCTAGGCCTGTTTGAATCTACAAGCACACCGCTCTTCCTCAAGTTAGGAGTCCATAATACGCTCAAGGAGATAGCGGAAGCACAACGTACGGCCCAGCTCGAACGTCTATACGCCTCGAGCGCGGCCTGTAGGGGCGCCACTGAAATCCCCCTAGCGGCCCGTTTCGAAAGCAGGCGCGGGAGTCCGCGCCCCGGTCCCCAGTGCTGCCGCTGCTTTTGCGGCGCGTTCACGACTGAGATTTACCGTTTGTGGGCGTTTGAAATTCATGTTTGTGTGGAGCAGTCACTCTGTTCGCTAATGGGGTGTGTTTACAAGAGTGTAAATGTTTCCCACGCGATGTTAGTGTGGTATTTTCGGTCTGTATAAGTGCCAGGTGTGTGTCGCAGGCCAGCGTCGCGGAACCGGCGTATGATGGAGCCGATATTAGTTACAGTGACCTGAATTTACTAGCCGTGTCTCCGTAACCACCGGTTCCTCAGATGTTCATGCTACGGCTATACACTACGATTTAAATCGGTTTTGTGCGCTTACATAATCAGCGGAGCACTCATTTATATATATATATGACAGCAGACCAGTTACGTTTTCCAATATTATACCTCAGATATTGATCACCACCATTTACAAGCCAGTCTGTGTTAATTTCGGGAATATTCAACAAAAGTACGATGGACAATGCATAATTATACGCGGGGATCAGCACACGACAGAGTCGTCTTGTGAGGTGCGCGCCCGCAGACCTTCATCTATTGCATATATCCTATGCGAGCAGTGCGGAGACGGGCTTTCAATATAATCCGCGTCCGCGACTAAATGCTTCTTGGAAATATCGTCATATGGCACAGGGAGCCTGCAGAATAAACTAGAAACTGAAATCAGGGGGCCTTATCACATACCACAACACTCTTCCAACGACACATTTCATCACTTGTTGAACAGCCTGCCCTGTATACTTCCAAAAATGCGTCCGCCGTATGATCAGCTCTTCGTTGAAGTAGAAAAACAACAGGGAAGTGAACCCGAGATTTATGTGTGGGATTACTAAAACGTTCATTACTTGATTCCGCTCCGCATTTGTACACGGCGTCCCCCTCCCCGCCCCCCCCCCCCCCCCCCCCCCCACCGATTTCTCGCGAAATAGCAGTGCATTTCGCGTATAGTTGGTCTAGTGAAACCTATACCTGGCTTAAGTTTAGATGAACGTCTTTAGCATGCCAGAAGCTGCACTGTTTTTTTTTTTTCATTTCCGTTAGAGCTATTATGTTTCTCAATTCCGCATTGGCACAGCATTTATTTTTCTGTGGTTTCATTTCCTTGGTTCTTGCTAATGGCGTGTGTGGGCATATATTTAACGACGGACAGGCTTGGAATATACTTTACATTTTCACATGGTTTATGTTCTTATAAAAGGCATTAGTTATTGTCCGGGATTGGGTAATCACATCCCCGAAACATATTTTTCTGCGACGTATATATGCGAAACGAAGACGCATTAGTTGTCCACGCTGCAAAATGAAGCCAACCTCTCATTGTGCCAGTATCAGGTCTAAACGAGGCGTCAGTAGAATTCATTTGTGCCTGATGTTTGGAGGTGACATAGGTGATATGTTGCTACCGTCGCCGACGCCCGGAAGAGCGGCGACGAAGCGCGCAGAACCGCGTCCCCGGGTAGCTCTTGCAGGCGATCGTGTACTCTACGAAGACGCAGCTGCTTTTTAAGTGACCTAAACGTACTCTTTGCCTATAGCCGTCACCATAACAAGTTTTTTAGGGCGCGGAAAGGCGAAAAGAAGCGAAATAGAACCAAAACACTGCACGAGCCCCTATCAGTCACGCAGCGCAAATCCCGTCAACGCCGCGGAGAAGCGGCGGCAGGCGGCGCAGCGATCGCGAAGCTCGAGGCGTATATACAACGAAGACTGGAAGAATGATCCTAAAGGACCTAGGATATCTACGCCACAGCGGAGGTGACAACAAACCATCCCGGACGAGATACGTTGCCGGATCGGGGTAGATCTTCTACCGAAAAACATGAACCCCGACTACAACCATGGTGGGAGGGCGGCAAGGGCTAAAGCCCTCTTCTACTTACACGCCCAGGATAAGCACACTCGCTGTGTGGATGCGGCGGAATATCAACATGAAGCCTTCGCTGCCGTTGTCATAGAGGCAACCACCGGAGACACTGTGACGGCGGCGAGCGTCAAGTGCACCCACGCAGAACGTGCAGAGGAGGTGGCCGTCGCCGTGGCCATTACCGACGCAGGCTGCCAGTCGGTGATCAGCGACTCAAGAACGGCAGTTCGGAAGTACGCCAAGGGACGCATCTGCAAACAAGCTTTGCAGGTGCTACGCAATGCACGTCTAGAATGCCCAAGAACTGTTCGAGTCAAGTGGATCTCGGCGCATGCGGGCAAGGACGCGTCGAGAAGAACGCAAACCACGAGACGGCACACGCGGAGGAGCGAGCACTAATCAACCGCGCCCCCGCAACTGACCTTCCAACGTGGTTCCGTGCCAAGGACCGAATGACAGATTATGGCGAAATCACCAAAGCTTACAGCCAGGCTCGTAAGACCTTCCCACCTCCGGACCCGGGGTTGAGCATGGCGGAGGCAGTGCTACTAAGACAGCTTCAGACCGGGTCCCTACCTATACCCGGTGCTGATGCGTCGAATGTATCCCGAGGCGTACCCGACCGATAGTGCCGACTCTGCTGCAGGGAGACTGCAGACCAGAAGCACATCTTGTGGGACTGTCTCACGAACCCTCTAGAAGCGACGTCAAGAACCATCCCGCTACGGCTTGCAGAAGCCGCAAGGCGCTACACTTATGAGCATCAACTAATAGGCCGTCCAGCAGGTCCTGCGGGCGCTCGAAAGGCATGAGACTCGCGAGTTCGAAACGATGAGCTCCCGTCTCGGCTGAGTAGTAGCTAACCACCAGGATGGCGCCGAGGTCCGCGTCGCGGCGCGTAAAAACGTCGTTCTGCCGTCTTAAATAAAGTTTATTCAATTCAGTCCAAATTACCCGCCGCGGTGGCTCAGTTGCTAAGGCGTTGCGCTGCTGAGCACGAGGTCGCGGGTTCGATTCCCGGCCGCGGCGGCCGCTTTTCTGATGGAGGCGAAAAGCAAAAACACCCGTGTGTACGAGATTTCGGCGCACGTTAAAGATCCCCAGGTGGTCAAAATGAATCCGGAGCCCTCCACTACGGCGCGCCTCATCGCCTTCGTTGCGTCGGCGCGTTGAACCCCACAATCAATCAATCAATTCAGTCCAAATTGGCCGTGGTCTCGTCGCCGTCTCTAGCGCGCGGCGTCACGGGCCCGCTTTTCCTCCAGTACCACCGGATCGGCGCGATGTTGACCCTTGCGGTCGACGTCGCGGCCCTGTTCTGCTACCCAGGACGTCAGAATCGGAGTGACGGCGACTGTTACACTCGGTGCCACGGGCGCTCTCGTTCCCTAATCGCTACGTGGGCGACGCCAACATGAAGCCAACGCGCTCTCGTCTTCTTTCCGCCGCTGCTCGCGGTCTTGCTTTTCGTACGAACGCGCGATCCATTTCGAGGGTATTCTCATTTCTTTTAAGCCTTCCAACTACGTCATAGGCACATGGTAATGGCGCATTTCGCCGCCAGGGACTCCGACCACCACATATCAGATTTTACATATCTGATATCATTACTTTTTCTATTTTTGCAACTGTTCGTACTTTTGGAAATTCCATTAGACCGATTATCTCGACGTACGATATCAAAACGATTCAATGTTTTGACTTCGCCGATTATGCATTTGCGTCGCAAATGAAGGATCTTACACGATTGGGGCTGTCAAAGCACTCGGAAACATTACAAGAAAGTTCCCACTGCCTCGAGTGAGGATCAAACTCGCGACCTTCAGATTATGAGACTGACGCGCTGCCTACTGCGCTACCGAGGCGGATGTTCCGAGCAGCATTCCACTCATCTTTGTCCCGTTACCTCTCGAGCGACTGTCGTTGTTTATTTTATTTATTTATTTATTTATTTATTTATTTATTTATTTATTTATTTATTTATTTATTTATTTATTTATTTATTTATTTATTTAAGTACCCTAAGGGCCCGGGCGGGCATTACATAGGGGGGATTGAGGTATAACACACTAAAATACAATTATATAAAAAATAACATCGAGTGAAGAGAATAGCAAGAAAAACAGTAATAAGACAAGAATTGCACTCAAAAATCACACAGTACAACGCTAAACAAAACTATGAAACAAACAATAACAAGCGATATGATGTCGCACAGGCAAGAACCAATATGTTTACAACAAAACAGATAATGGAATTAAAGTTAGATATTGCTTTCAGTGGTAAAAAGGAGAGAAGTGCTGTTTGAAAAGAAGAAGCGTCTGTTAGTGAGGCTAGGTTTGCAGGTAAAGAATTCCATTCGTTTATGGCTAATACAAGAGGAGAATTCTGATATTTTTTGTGCGTGCAGAAATGGGATTAACTTTGTAAGCATGATCTATGCGTGCCGAAGTGTATGATGCCGGAACGATAAATTTGCGAGCATAGGCCGATGGGTTATGGTACAGTGCATGGAAAAAAGATAACCTTGAAAATTGCCTGCGCAGGGTGAGAGGGGGAAGATTTAGTTGCTCTTTTAAGGCAGAAACGCTTTGGTATCGCGAGTATGAAGACATAGTAAATCGAGCGGCTTTTTTTTTTGCACTGATTCAATTGTGTTATTAAGTCCAACTTGGTGAGGATGCCATATTATTTGCGCGTATTCGAGAGAAGGGCGAATCAGGGTATTATACGCCTGAAGCTTCGTGTCAGAATTAGCCAGATGAAGGCGACGTTTAAGCAATCCAAGTTTTTTAAACGCCTTCGAAGTGATTTTTTCTCTGTGGGGACCCCAGTTTAAGTCGGAGGTCAATATTGCCCAGGTATTTTAAGGATGAAACCGTCTGAATTTCGGAGTCATTTATTAGATATAAGTATCTGATCTAGTTACGGAAGAAAATCGGACGTGTTTAGTTTTTTCGACGTTTATTTGCATTTGCCATTTTTTGGCATCATTTAGTTAATGTTGATAAATCAAGCTGCAGTGCACTAACATCATTTGTTGTTATTATTTCCCTGTAGATTACACAGCAAATAAGCGAATCGACGAAGAAATATTATTTACTATGTCATTGATATAAATTAAAAATAGGAGAGGACCTAACACCGACCCCTGAGGGACTCCAGAATAAACGCCGACAGGATTAGAAACATGCTCATTTAATTTTACAGATTGCCATCTGTTTATTAAAAAGTTTTCGATCAAAGTTGTTGTTGTTTCATCAAGATTAAGGTTCCGAATTTTAATCATTAGGCTCTTATGGGGAACTCGATCGAAAGCCTTCAACAAATCAATAAAAATTGCATCGGTGGAGAGGGTCTTATGCTGTGAAACGGAGATCTGTAACCAGCTCAAAAAGTTGTGTTTGACGTGAATGATTTTTCCTAAACGCATGTTGATTGCTGATGAAGAAGTTATTCCGGTCAAGTTGGGTGACTATATGCGTGAAAAGAATATGTTCAAGTAACTTGCAGACGATTGAGGTAAATGAAATAGGTCTATAGTTTATGGGAGCAGACCTGTCACCGGATTTTAAAAAAAAAGGCAGGGTGTGAGCGAATTTACAGTCGTCCGGCAAGCATCCTGTGTTCAGTGATTGTTGAAATAATAATGAAAGCAGGTAAGCTGAGTGAGGGCTACTTATTTTGAGTAGCTTTGCTGTTATGCTGTCAGGCCCTGGGCTAGTCTTAGAAGCTAGTCGGTCAATCGCGCATGCCATGCCATGGGCTGTAATTACAATGGGTGTAAAACTGTTGACTATGTTGGACCACGACGGCGTCAAAGAGTCACTGAGAGGCAGTTCAGCGGTGTAAACCTGAGCAAAGGCATGGCTAAATTCTTCGGCGCAATCTTCTGGTGATAAAGTATCCCCCGTGGCCTTTTTTAAGACCTGTACCGAGTTTTTGTCCTTCGGGTTCACAATATTCTAGAATTTTTGGGGGTTGGTTTTCATAATACTTGAGAGCGTAACATTAAAATACTTAAGTTTTGCTTCGCGAATTGCTTGTTCAGTTAAAGAAGAAACAGTCTTATAGTTCTGCCAATCTTTACAATCATTGGATCGAGTTGCCTTTCTGTACAGTCTTTTTTTCCTGTTTAAAAGCCGTTTGACATCACGAGTAAACCATGGGTCAGTCGTCCTAGCTTATCACTATTTTGGGCACGCAAGCTGCCTCTATCATCTTTAACTTGTCACGAAAGATACACCAGTTTTCATTCATCGTACGCTCTTCAAAGTTAGTCTCAAGTTCGACGGTTAAAGATAGTAGCATATGGTTCATTCTTTCTAAGTCCGCTCGAGGGTAGTTGAAGATTTGTTTTTGTGTCTGTTTTGATAACACGCGGCATTGATACCGCGCAGTGAACGGCCTTATGGTCACTTATTTCATCCATAACGTGCGCGTCGGTAATGTCGGGTTGATTTGTTAGGATGCGATCCAATAGGTGATTGCCCCTCATGGGTTCACGTACTATTTGGGTAAGGTGATGGTAGTCGATACAGTGAAGGAAACTGAGGCATTCGAGGCGATTATTTTGCGTAGTGACGGAATATGTTGACCAATCTATGCCCGGGTAGTTGAAATCGCCTCCTATGATTAGTACACTACTTGGAAATTTGTTTATGATTGCGCCTATTGCTTCATTTAAAAAGTCCGCAGAATCTGCGCCACTGTCGGGAGGACGGTAACAGGCGCCCAGAACACAGGGTGTATGGTCAATGTGAGCACTGACCCAGACCATCTCTAAAGGTGAAAGAGAGAGAGAGAGAGAGAGAGAGAGAAACTTTATTCTTTAAACAGCCCTAGTCCGGGCCGCCGTGCCACAGTCTCTTCATTAGGACACAGCTGGTCCGTAGAACTTCCAGAGGTTCGCACTAACACGAAGGCAGTGGGCCGCCAGAAATTCTTGCGTCGATTTGACATCTATGCCAGGACTCGGGCTCAACCAGTCCTCCCAGGAAGCGATGCGGGAACGCAGGTGTGGTGGTAGGTCTGGCGGATGGCACTCCCAGTAAAGGTGTCGTACTGATGGGAAGGGCAGTTGGGTGTAGGGCAAGTGGGACGCGAGAGGATGCCATGCATGTAGTGGATACGGGATGGAGTGATAAGAGATGAGGTCTGTGCTTTCCGGACCACAGATGCGGCTTCACGGGAGAGGGCGAGGTGGGGGACCGGGAAACACTGCCTGCTTGCGCGTAGCGCGCAGAGATGCTGTCGGCGTGCCTGATGTTCTGAAATCTTTTGAGTGCCAGGGTGGTACACATGGGGCCACATCTTGGACGGACCCGGGGAGAGTACTCGGGTATACGCTCGTGTGCTCGAGCATTGCCGTCCGAGTTGGCGTGGCCGGGGACCCATACCAGCGTTATCTTGTGGGGAGGATGGGCGTGAAGGGCGCTGTTGAAGGTGTCAGAGGTATGAGGGTGTGTGGTGTATCGGGAAATATTTCGTAGCGCCTCCTGTGAGTTACTAAACACTAAAATTGGTGTGGCAGGGGGCTCGACGTTCCCAGCGTATTCGACGGTGGCGGCTATGGGGAATTCTTCGAGGGTTGCACTAGTTGGGGCGCTTTTTAAGTGAACAATGGTTTCTACAGATCGGGTAGGGCTATGGAGGGCGATAGCACCCTCTCTAGAAGGGGAGTCAAAACTGGCGTCCGTGAAGTAGATTGCCGCACCATGCTGTTTAAGCCAATTAATGCGCCTGTTCAATGCTTTTGTGCATTGTTGCCTGCGGACCAAGTTGTGAGCAGGGTGCATGTGGCGAGGAATACGCTCAATTACCAGGTTTGGGAAAAAAGACCAGGGAGGAGGTTCGGGAGGGATTGGGGGAAGACTGTCTGTTGGGTAGTTTAAGAGGGTGAAAATCGTCCGAACTGAAGCCGAGAGCTTTAAGCGTTCAAGCTGGGCCTGGAGGTGAGATGCGATCCGTTCCTCGAGGGTACTAAGACGCCTTGTGTGGCGGCATAATGAGGTATCCCCAGTGCTGAACGGTACAGGGCACGGAGGGCTCCTTCAAGACGGTTTGTCTGGGCAAGTGAGAGGCGGAGGTAGGGCGCAGTATACAGGACGCGAGATGTCGCGAAAAAGTCCACAATGCGGAGAAGGTGAGGCTCTTTGAGGCCTTGTGTGCGGTTAGAAACCCGCTTGAGAAGATGAGAGACCTGAGAGATATGGGAGTGGAGTATTTGTAGTTGATCCATTGCGTACGAGAGTGAGGCCCAAAATTTTTAGTGAATCCACTTGTGGTATGGAAGCTGCGCCAATCGACAGCTGTATTAAAGAGCGATCCGGGTCAGGGCCTCGTCGGTTCGACACCACTAAAAGGCCTGATTTAGATGCTGATATGTTTAGCCCGATGGAAGATGCATGGTCGAGAATGGTGTCGCAGGCCAATTGTAAGGTTTCCTCGATATGTGCCGGACTACCGGAGCTCACCCAAAGGGCAATGTCATCCGCGTAGATGGAATAGTTGAGGCCGGGGATCCTGGCTAGTTGCGGAGGCAGTGATGACAGGGCAAGGTTAAAAAGAGTGGGGGAGAGTATAGAGCCCTGAGGGGTCCCTGATGTGAGATAAAAAGGGGTAGCCTGTGAACCGGGAATCGAGTAAGCGGAAGTGCGGTTCGAGAGGAAATCTCGAATGTAATTGTACATGCAGCGGCCGCACCCCGTTGACGCCAATGTGTCGAGGATGGGGGCATAAGCCACGCGATGGAAAGCTTTTTCTAAGTCTAGGGCTAGAATAGCCCGCAGTTGGGCTGAGCTCGAAATTTCGTACACATCCTCTTTTAGGCGGAGTAGGGTGTATTGGGTGGAGAGGTGGGCTCGGAAGCCAGTCTGGGTGGCAGGCAAGGGAGCGTGATGTGTGAGATGCCACTCAAGACGAGTGAGAGCCATACGCTCGAGCAGCTTCCCGACACACGAGGTAAGCGAAATGGGCCGTAAGTTGGTGGGCGTATGGGGCTTACCAAGTTTAGGAAGAAGAACAACTTTGGAATGTTTCCAAGCTTCTGGAATTCAGCCAGTTTCCCATATGCTATTGAAAAGGCGGAGAAGATCTTGAATACCCTCATCTGGGAAGTTTCGGAGGAGCTTATATTGCATACTATCCTCACCTGGTGCGGTATCTCGTCGTAGACGGTCGCGAGCGTTGAGTAGTTCGGTCAACGTAAAGGGAGTATCCAGAGGAGATGGTGAAAATGCGTGAATTGTAAGTGCGGGAGGTGGGTTATCTGAACTGGCAGGGAAGTGGAGGAGTCGCAGATCATTAGCGAGTTCTGTAGGAGAAGCCCCAGTGTTGAGCAGGATTCGAGAGATGGGTTGAGAAGGGCAGGAGGGGTTAATAAGGACACGGAGGAGACGCCAAGCACGTTTAGTGTGCATTCGTGGGTTACGTTCATCACAGAGATTCCACCAGTTGGAGCGAACAAGTTCATCAGCATACGTTTGGGCCTCTTGGGTCAAAATATTTTCCGATTGTGTTTCTGGCGGCGTCAACGCCTAAGAAGAGAATGACGGGCATCCCGTAGGTGCAGGAGGTGGGTGTCGATGTAGGGCGCCTCCGTGTTCGGGTAGACGCGTTTAGTGTGTCGCTGACAGAGATCCCGTATCTGTTGAAGCCAAGAATCTGGGTCTGCGGGTCTAAAGGGGGAAAAGAGGCCTGTCTGACTGCATGCCAATCTGTCAATTTTGTAGGCTTATGCGCTCGCCGGGGTGGACGACTGGATGATAACGTGATTTCCAAGATGGCATGGTCACTGCCAAGGAACTCATACGTGTGTGACCATGTTGGGCAGCCTGGGCCTATGTAGAAAGCTAAGTCCGGAGTTGTGTCTCGGGCAGCACTGTGGCCAGTGCGTGTGGGAACATCAGGATCTGTGAGGAGGGAGTACGATTTGTGCTGTACTATTGCGCTAGAGCACGGCCACCAATCCCGGTTCGAGGGTAACCCCAAAGGGGGTGGGGGCAATTTAAGTCCCCAGGACTAGACGTGGTGGGGTCTGACGAGCGCTTGTGGGGAACAGTGAATCTAGAGGTGGAACCCTCTTTCCTGGGCGGTGGTACACATTAACGAGTTGTATGGGTGCGATAAGTGTAGTAAATGAGACGACTACCCCGTGGGCCATAAAATCTGGGGAGGATGGGAGGGAATCGACAAGCGGAGTAAATGGAAGGTGAGAGGCTATAAGAGTGATAAGGCAGAGTGAGCTAGGATCCGTGGAGTTCCATGTGTGATACACCGCATAGCCAGGGATTCGCGACAGGCAGAAAGCATCTTGTAAGAGAAATACGTCCGGGGGGAGGGGGGTAGGGCGAGTTTGAATAAATGTTCTAAGAGAAGAGAGTTTCCGTTTGAGACCCCGACAGTTCCATTGCCACACTGAGATAACAAAGGTAGGGGAGGGAGAGATGGATGCTTGCCCATTAGTCGAATTCGTCGGAGCTGATGTCGACATCCTCAGTTTCGGCGGTGGGGCTTTGCAGATGAGCGGGGCGTTGTCCAGCGCTGCCGGAGTCGCCGTCCAAGTTAGGGGGCTGTAGGTCGAGGCTGGAGCTATGATGAGGCGCGGATCGTTTTCCAGACTTGCGACACCAGGCGTCTTCCACTCGTTGCAGGCGCTCTCCTAGGGCGTTAACAGCCTGGATGAGTTCCACTAGCAAACGAAATAAATCAGCCACCGTTTCGGGGGCTTTCGCAGGGACAGTGATGCTGCAAGTGGTGGTGGACTGGGGTGCAGAGCTGCGCGGTAGGCGGGTGATTCAGTGATCGGGGATGACGAAAGTTTGGTCGGTGCTCCTTGATGGGAACCGGGAGGAGTCGACTTGCTCACATAGGTGTGTTGGGACGTCGCTTGTGTCCCTGGCTGACCTGGCGGCGGGAGCTTCGGCCGTTGGACATGACCATTGTGTTTGGAAGGGGGGGGGGGGGGGGTGGCGGCGCCGCTAGATTTTTCCTTCCTTTGGATGAGGAGCGTTGACGTACTTTGGAACGCGAACGGGATCAGTGGCCTGAAGTGTGCTTTGTTCGGAGGGCCGGGATGCGTTTCTTGGCTTGTTGGGCCATGAGAGCGTCTGCTTGCTGGCGGGTGGGGCAGTCGGTGGAGGTGCTGGCGTGCGACCCCTTACAAAGGCGGCACTTCGGTACGCAGTCATGCGTCGTCGTTGGGGTCAAGTTGGTGATGTCCAAGGAGCACACAGGACAGAGCCGGGTGGTGTGTGGCAAGGGGCAAACGTCCTCCCGGTGGCCGAGTGTGTGGCAGCGGGAGCATAACCGTGCCTTTGGCCAGTGCGGGTAACATCGGTATCGGCCGCAGCGGTAAATGATGCAGCGGAGCACAGAAGTACCTTCAAAGGTGATGAGAGCCGACTTCGTAGCGCCCATCATGCGAGCGGCCAGGATGCGGGCAGGCGTGGCCTGGACAAGGTTTCGCATCAACGATTCGGCGGCGGTATTTTGTGCCACACCGTGAATGACACCCCGGCATAAATTTTCTGGAGAAGCCTCGTAACACCGAAGGTGGACAACGGTATCGTTGAGTGCCAGGCTGGTGAGCTTCAGTAGCTGCAGATTCCCGAAGGGTTCGTACCCTGATGAGGTTTTTGGCAGGGAGCAGCTCCACCACGGTGCGCGATATCTCACTTGCGTTCAGTTGTGCGGAGGTAATGAGTTCGGCGATGGCGTAAGTGTTACATTTGGATAGATGTATCCCCGTGGGGCGGAAGATTATCGTCTTTAGGTTCAGGCGTGGACGTCGGGAGCGGTGGACCTCTATCCATGGTTGTTCTAAAGGTGAATCAACGTCAATTAGCGATGGGCGATATTCTTCTTTAACTGTGATCAGTATGCCGCCTCCACGAGAGCAGCACCTGTCCTTGCGGAAAAGTGCGAAGGTCGATGGAAGCGTAAGATCTTTATTCGCTATTTCATCGGGAAGCCAAGTTTCTGTGCCGATAAAGATATCGGCTGAACACGTGTGAATAATAGCTTTGAGGGCATCAAGCTTGGGAAAAATACTGCGGAAGTTTGCTAGAAGCAAGGAAGCTGGTTATACTTTTTTGGAGCTGCGCGTGTGGTTCACGGGGTGTCATTTAGGGGGAGGATGATTTTTTGCAAAGGCTTGAACGACCTGGCTAGTAGAATGATCATAACGGTATGTGGCGTGCTCCATGTGAAGCTTGTTAAAGTGCACATAATATTTTTCTCCGTTTTTTTTTTTGTTTTCCTTTGCAAATTCACGCAGTTTCATTCTAGCATGCTGAATCTTTGGGGAAAAATCTTCTTCAAGCCATACTTTGGGTGAATCGAGATTTATTAATTTAGGACCAAGACTTAGAGCATCTTTGCAGCGGTCACGGGAAATGGCAACATGTCGCTGGTACAGTTCATTTATCGCCCTTGCACAACGGAACCTATTGATTTCAGCTATAGTTGCCAACATGCGAAGTCGTCTTCCGAGCACAAAAGCGAGCAGCGTGGCACGTAAAAAGAAATCTCCGCCTGCCCAGGGTGAGGATCGAACTCATGACCTTCAGATTATGAGACTGACGCGCTGCCTACTGCGCTACCGAGGCGGATGTTCCGAGCAGCGTTCTACTCATCCTTGTCTCGTTGCCTCTCGAGCGACTGTCTTTGTGCAGCGGTCACAGGAAATGGCAACATGTCGTTGGTAATGGCCATTTATTGCTCTTGCACAACTGAACCTATCGATTTCAGCTATAGTTGCCAACGTGCCAAGCCGTTTTCCGAGCACACAAGTGAGAGCGTAGCACGGAAAAAGAAATATCCGCCTGCCCCGGGTGAGGATCGAACTCACGACCTTCAGATTATGAGACTGACGCGCTGCCTACTGCGCTACCGAGACTTTTTTTTTATTATTGCATATTGGACAAATAGTCACGTCAATGTCTACGATGCTGGTTTAAAACACATCAGTGTCGGTTTAAAACCCGCTCACCGAACTCTGGTGAGCGAAAACTATCATAAAATTCGAAAGAAGACATTTCTTCTAAATGGTTTGGCGGGCCATGCTCCGTGCCACAGTCCCGAACATATTTCCCAGTTTACAGCACTACAGATTTGTGCGCAGAAATCACTTGTAATCACCGTCACTTTTTGCACGCTCTCTTTATCTGTAACAAACACTGCCAGGCCGTCCGCAGAAGTCAACAACCGCACTTCACTTGAGTTCAAACTAAATCCCCTAACTCCATTACTTTGGATTATTTTTAAACAAAAAGGCTCTGAAAACATGCAAAAAAGGACGGGCGACATCGGAAAACCTTGCCTAACTGACGGTAACACAGAAACGCATTTGCTGACCTTTTTGTTTATAACTAACTGCGTGGTACATCCCTGGTAAGCCATATGCACTCCATTGTATATCACTTCCCCCACATTTGCATGTTTCATAATACAGAATAACACTTCGTGACACACTCTTTCCAAGGCTTTTTCAAGGTCAATCTGCATCATGGCAACGTGTCGTCACATCAAATCACAGCATTCCAAGACACTCCGAGCAACATGGATATTGGTGACGATACTTCGTCCCTTAATACCGCACGTCTGATGTGACCCAACGAAGGAAGTTATTGTAGTGTTCGCGGAGCGCGAGAAACGTACAACCGACACGTCTGGCGTTCAGTCTGAGAGTGCCTTTATTTTGCGGTTCCCCTCCCCAGGTCGCGCCCTCGTAATTCCTTCGTCGGGTGGGCCGAGCCGCCGGCTGCGCGCCGTCGGCTCATGTTTCCCTTGTGTCTCGGCATCAACACAAAGCACAGTTATGACGGTTTGGAACATTTTGGCTAAAATTTTCATAAGTATTTTTTAATCAACGTTCGCTAACGTGATCGGGCGGTAGCCTTTAACTGACTGCAGTTTAACCGGATCATCACATTTGGGTAGTAGAACCGTGTATGTTCGGGAAAATGACACCGGGAAAATATTGTTCTTGTATGCTTCTCTAAAAACGTTCAGCAAAATAAGTGAAACTATATCGTTGAACGCCTTGTAAAACTCCGCATTTATGCCATCCAGTCCAGGCGTTTTACTCCCCTGCAATTCATCAATTGCTTTTTTCACTTCGCTGAGTGTAAGCGGCTGTTCTAAGCCTGCCCTCACGTCATCTTCTAACTGCGGTATCAACGGAAGAAAATCTCTTTTGAAATCTTCTATTCGCGGAGCACAATGAACAAACGCTTTCTCATAGTGCTCCACAAATGCCTTTTCTATGTTTTTTTTTCCCTTCCCTTGTAAGTGTTCCGCGAAAAACTATTTTCTTAATTTCATTTTTTTTGGGCATATTTTCTTTCGTCGCATAACACCCGTTTAGTGGGTGTTTCCCCAGCTAATAATCTTTCGCCACGGGCACGCACTGTGGCTTCCTGAAAGCGAACTTTATCGATTGCCTCTAGTTTGCCTTCCTATAGTTTGCCTTTTATAGCTGCTATATCTTCGCCAAATAAACCCGAAATTTCGCTCTCTCGTACAAGTAACTGGTGTAAATTATTGTGAATTTTTTTCCGCTGCTCTTTCTAGCCGTCTTAAGGTGGGTGACCTGGCTATTGCACACAACTTTACATCCTGCTTCATTATTTCTTATTTTTCTGCCGGGGTAGGGCCCACTGCGCTTTCGTGCTCGACGAAAATTTTCTCTCCTTTTTTCTTTAAACCCGGAATCTTTTAATAACCTACAGTTTAATTTCCACAGTTTCCAAGAAAACTTCTTACCCTCTTTTATGCCGACTACCATGAAGGACACGAGACAATGATCACAAAAAGATACATCCTTTCTGCTGTAGTTCGAACACTTTGACACCAGGGTCAGGCTCACGTATGCTCTGTCTAGGCGAGCGTGGCTAGCGCCTTGGAAATGCGTAAATATTAAACAGTTTTCTGTTGACACAATGTGAGCAACGTCTTCTTATTCATGGCCTTCTAACATTTCATAAAGGAATTCGGCGCTTCGAACCTTCTGTCTAAACACGCCTATTCAGTCTTCTTTTGCACAAAGTATCCCAAAAGCATTACATGTTTTTCTCATTTTAGATAGGTTTCAATGTCCTCAAAAAACTCTTCTCGTTCTTGTATTTTGTTTGGTTACGGTGTGGCTGTCGCCGTCGCTCACTTCTGCCTCGTCAGACGCACCAGATGCGAACGGAACCGACGGAAAAGCCCAGCGGCAATGTAATTACTTTGTCGCTCGACAATATCTTTACGTTGCTGAAGAAAATAATGAAACGAAAGCTTCATTTATAGCTAGAGTTTAATGAAGCCAGCCTAATACAGCCCAAACTCTTATACTGCGCACGAGTCTTGCTTCAAGGCATGCTGAACGTCGTGAACCTGCAGTGGGAGCACGGCCGCTTGTTTGGAAAACAGAAAGCCGGAAAAAGGATAGCTAGAAACGGCGTCACACAAATGGAAGCACAGGTATGTGACCACTTAATTCTTCGCAAGAACCAACAACGCTAAGCAGCACTCTTCTCTTCTTGTTCTTGTGTTTTGTTTGCAGCATAAATACAGAGCACCTGAAACTCATCTCCGTCAAATAGAAAGTCACATATAACTAATCTACCAGAGTCGCCGGAACGAACGTTTTTAACCAACATGCCGCTTGCTGATCTTATAAGTATACAACACCCTCCAGATGTTCCAACAGCGTGACTTACGCACGCATAAAAACTGTTACCGAATGTATTGACAATGCTGTTAGTCTTGTCCTCTGCCTCTATTTTGGTTTCTTGTACGCACAGAAGGTCAAGTTCCTTCTCAATCATGAGGCGCTTCAATTGGTATTGTTTCGGTGAAAAGACTGACAACACTGTCATCAAATATAGAAACGTTACAACGTGATGTAGTTCCACGCAATTTTCTAGCTGTAGCTTACACCCTGGAAGGTCTGTCGTGGTCGACGCCCCCACACCAGACAACACAAGACACCATTTCACGTAATGTTGCACCCACGTGAACAGCACACCTCGCCAGTGTCCGTCGACGCACGTATCTTTTAGATGCGAAGCATGTCATGCTCGGGGCTGTGTCCCTCCCTCGCTTGTTGTTGTGCGCCGTCCGCACTCAACTGCGCATGCGCGTCTCTTCAGCCTCGTCAGCGTTTGAGCTGACGTCAGCGCAGTCCACTATAAGGAGACATAGTTAGGCGGCGCCCGGTTTCGATCCCACGACTCTGGCCGCAACGGGAGGTGCGTGGCGCTCTTCACACTGCGCTCCAAAAACCGAGACGGGAGCATGTGCTACGAACGCGCCTTATGTCCTTCACTCATTCAAACTACGTCAAGAAGCTACTGACACAACGAAGGCACGCGAAGCTGAACGTCAACGGAAACGACAAACTGAAAACTTTAGAGGAGGACGTTGAATTTCCTGCGGGAAAGCTGTGGCGGGAAGCGCCACGCGCCTTGCAGCTCAACCAGAGAAGAGGACGAAGAGGGCACGCAGCGGGGTAGGAGCGTGAGCTCGCAATAAAGACGAGAACCAGGAGGTGTTCGATCAGGTAACGCTGGTGTCGGTCTCTTCGCTGTCTCTACATTTCTCTACATTTCTCTGTCTCTACATGGGGGGTTCACACTACGTTCCCATTCGTGCTCCGATAAATGAAACAACATAACGGCAACACAACGGAACCTACACGGAACGCCCATGATGCTTCGCATCCTTCTCATGCTTCACCACGGGAAGATGGTGTAATTATCTTGAATTCCCCAGTCTTCTACATGCGTATATCTCGTGCTTCGGGACGTACATAATTTCTAGCGATTCACGCCCCTTGAAGCGGAGGGGCGCTCCTCTTGTGATTCCCTTGACGGAGAAATCTGGGGCGAGTCCGTAGAACTGCACTAGGTAGGTCACGTTAATTATTTGGATGTGCCGGATTGGGATCAACGCTTTTGCAGCGTCCACCGATGGGGTGATGACCGCAGCGATGTTCTGCACCTGGTCGTAGCGAACGCACGTGCAGTTTTGGCGCTACGCGCAATGGCTTGCGTTCAGCCAGGCAAGCGACATCTCGGCTACGTCCTGTTGCGCTATCTTGAGGTCACCTTGTCGTCACAGCACGAGTTTGTAATCATCCCTCGGAGGGGACGCTCGTCTGGGAGCACTCGTGGGTCTAGTCGAAATATTTAAAGTAGTCGACGGAAGCGTTAGGCCTATGGCCGGCGTCGTTTTCCACTCTCGTCGCCGCTGGGCTCGGGCGACGATATTCGTTGTAGACTCAGTCCGCAAGTTCATCATAGTTGCCTTCACTTGGGTGTCGTAGCATTGTATTGTCTTCAGTTTGACTTGCGTCTGTGTTCGGGAGCACCGCGGGGCGGTCCCTTGGGTCGAGTGTCGAGCCCGGAATTGCTCGGGCCCGTTGCTTGGGCAAACCCCACTGGCACTAGGCCTATAGCTCGTGCTGTGGTATAAAAAAACTGCTCTGGATTGGCTGAAACTGCACTCAGAGGAGTGAAAGGTGTCGTCCGGTGTACAGAGACGACGCACTTCTCAGTAGAACATGGCAGTCTATGACAGAAACCGTTTGTTTGTATTTTTTTCCTGCAATGGCGAACTTGCGGCTTGTAAAACAGCTCCGCTGTTACACATTCAAACGTTTTCCGTGGTCGGAATCGAACCCCTGCCCTTCGCGTTATGAAGCCGACGTCTATTTGTTGTGTCGTGGGCGACGGCGAGCGGCCTCGGCGGCGACGGGAGCGAAGGCTCAGCGCGCCGGGCCCACGCACAAGCCCAAGACGAAAGAGTGCGGCCTGCTCGCACCAAGACC
This sequence comes from Haemaphysalis longicornis, assembly GCF_048455015.1. NCBI lineage: Eukaryota > Metazoa > Arthropoda > Arachnida > Ixodida > Ixodidae > Haemaphysalis > Haemaphysalis longicornis. Next base: position 7,308,981 of record NW_027526282.1, read on the forward strand.
AGAGCCCAAAGAGAACGTTTATTGTTCGACAAGACGACACCTAGACGCATACGCACGTGACCCGTCACGTGCGACCACAGCAACGACATCTAGTTACAATTAACACAACCAAGCGCCCACAGTGAGCGGGCGCTCCACTAGAGGGCGCCACTACACCACATCATCTTCCCGTGCAAAAGAAGTTCGCACACTCTGCGAAATACGCCACTACACCACATCATCTTCCCGTGCAAAAGAAGTTCGCACACTCTGCGAAATACATACAGCATCTTAAATGCACACTGCACATCATTCTCCCGCGCTTTGAAGAATGTCTGCATCTTCCTTTCACTTGACTCACACAACAGGCTATCAGTCGCTCACGACAGTTCTATAAGTCCCAAAAAAAAAACCCGTCCAAAACACTTTCAATGATGATATACGATTCAACACAGACATGACACGTTCAACATGACGCAAAGCATGAACCGTACGTATACCCCTTACTGCAGATATTCGCGAAGCCACTGAGGCTGCTTAGTCTTACGGCGCGGACGCGTAGACGTTGAACTTGCATTATTTGACGATCCAGAAACCCCCTCATTTTCCCTTGTGTTGTCTACATGGCTATTTGGATCTGTTTGTTCACTATTTTCTTCCTGACATTCTAATGGTTCCCGAGGGACAATGGATTCAGACCTTGCACTGGTAGAGACCTCCGACAGATCAGGGTCTGTCTGAACACTGGGGCTTGTCCCTTCTGACAACTGTAGACTAAGGGACTGACTGTCACAAATGTCCAAGTTAGACAAAGAGTACAAAAACTCTTTATGCCTCGACGAGAGTTCAACATTGTCAAAGGAATACGGTGCTGAGCCAACCTCAATTCCTTTCGGAACGACTGTGAGTTTCGAAGCGTTCCAGATCTTTCCATCACTGAGCTTAAAGGTGAAAGGTGCAACCTGAGCTAGCACTGTCAACGGCTTACTATACTTCAGAAATCCTTGCTTACGGAATTTTACCTTCACGACATCTCCCACCTTTATGCGGGTCGGCTGCGCACCTTTCCTTCTGTCAAAGTACTGTTTAGCTTTATGCTGCTTCGTGAAGACCTGATTCCGAACATGAGGCAGGAAATTGTCCGATTCTGCTGCCTTTTTACGTATCCTGAAGTTGCTAATATCCACTTTGGAACGAGGCTGACGTCCATGCAGCAAAAAAGCTGGAGAAAGACCTGTCACTGAATGTGGTGTGACCCGATACGACCCAAGAAATTGTGTAATGCTTTTCGAAGCATCCTTGCCTTCAAGTCTGGCTACCTGTAGATGTTCTTTGAGAACTCTGTTAAACCGTTCAATCTGGCCGTTAGCCTGAGGGTAATAATTCGACGAGAACACGTGGCGCATACCTTTTTCCTTTAGATACTCTTGCATTTGTTTGGAGACAAACTGGGGTCCATTATCCGTCACTAAAACCTCAGGGAGCCCTTCCCGACTGAAAGAAGAGTCCAACAACTTAATGACATCCTCAGTTGAAATGGAATTTGTGCCCAGAACCTCAGGCCACTTAGAGTAGTAATCGACTAGTGTAACAAGAAATCGGGGGTACGACACATCTAACGGACCGACGATGTCCATTCCCAACTTTTGCCAAGGCCCTTCAGGCCATTCCACTGGCTGCAACGGAGCTACATGAGGCTTAGCAGACTTGTCTGCCAGCTGACAAACGTGACAACGCTTTACATGTTCTTCAACATTGCGATCCATTTGAGGCCACCAGTAACGTTCCCGGAGAAGTTGCTTCGTTCGTACTATTCCTTGATGATTTTCATGTGCTAACTCGAGAAACGTAGGTACCAGTACACCAGGAATGACTACACGGTCATCACGCATGAGTAATCCGTCCACAACAGAAAGTTCATCCCTTACATGAAAGTAAGCAGTTAAATCACTGTGTACCTTTTTCTTATCAGGCCAACCCTTTGACACATACTCTGCTACTTTCTGCAACGTCACATCGGCCTTCGTTGCCAGCTGCACGGTTTCTTTATCGACTACTGATGTTACTAGTGACACTATCTCTTCCTCCTTAACAAGTTCTTGACCGGTCTGAATGGGTAATCTCGATAGAGCGTCAGCCACCAGATTTTCTGACCCTTTGCAATACTCGATGTCAAAATTGTAGTACAGCAGACGAGCTGACCACCGTGAAATCCTTAAAGGTCTCCGACCTGAGTCTCCTGCGGCTAACAAAGCAACTACAGCCTGATGGTCAGTTCTAAGTGTGAACCGTCTGCCCCAAAGAAAAATGTGCCACTTTTCGCACGCGAACAAACAAGCCAGCGCTTCGCGCTCTCCCACAGAGTATTTTCTCTCAGTCTCCGACAAAGTTCTAGATGCAAAGGCTATGGTTTCAAGCCGAGAACCATACCGCTGCTGTAGTACCGCGCCAACTCCCACATCAGATGCGTCGGTAGTTACTACTACAGGCAAGTCAGGATTAAAGACTTTCACAACCGGAGAACATGTGAGGCACGCTTTCAACTGATCGAAACTGCTCTGAGCATCATCAGACCAACAAAATGTCTGACCCTTCCTGAGCATGAGGCGAAGTGGTTCAACTATCACTGCATAGTTCTTTATGAACTTAGCATAGTATCCTGCAAGACCTAAAAATGATTGCAGTGACTTTAGGTCCGTAGGAGCGGGAGCATGAACTATAGCTTTTACTTTGCTCTCCAAGGGTGAGATGCCCTCAGCCGAAATCTTGTGACCCAAAAAATCAAGTTCCCTGACCGAAAAAAGACATTTGTCGTTCAACTTCATGCCACTGTTTGCTATACATGTTAAGACTTCAACCAGGCTCGCGTCATGCTCAGCTTGAGTCTTTCCCCACACAAGAATATCATCAAGATAGCAAACAACATTTTTGCAATTTTTTAAGATCTGAGACATCATTTTTTGAAAAACCGCAGGCGCCGACGCCAGACCAAAACACACCCTCTTAAACCTGAATAAACCTTCATGAGTCACGAAAGTAGTTAAAGGGACACTGAAGTGAATTTGTCAAGTTTCTGTTTTTGCTTGCAATGCGTAGACTGGCTCAAATAAACACACTTTTCATCGTTTATTCGGGCGATAAGTCGGTAATTATTTTATAAAGCCCGAAAGAAGAAAAACTACCATGCGCGGTCCGCGGCGGCCGCACCAACTAAATGAAACGTCAGGAGGCGCCTGCACCGTGATTGGACGATGTCTGGGATTTTAAAGTTCACGCACACGCGCTTGTATGTGTATAAATGTTATTTTTCTTATTTGGAAAAAGCTTTTGTGCTATTGCCGACAAGCATATGTGTCGGATAGCAGTTTAGGGGTTCATTTCAAACTAGTTTCGGTTTCTGCTCTTCGCAACAAGGTCATTGCTCCCGACGTTATCTCTGCGTCAGCCATACTTTCGGAATCGTCATGAAGCGTTATTGTCATGTTCTTGGCTGCGTAAATGGGCTAGGTAAATGTCTTAGCACCGCTTCTAGTGAGAAAGTGTCGTACCATCGTGTGCCAAAGGACGAGCCGCGGCGGACGCAGTGGCTGAACGCACTCCGCTTGCGCATTTCTCACACGAAGACCAGCGTCCTCCAAGTTTGTTCGGACCACTTCCTCCCGAAGGACTTCTTCTATGATCCGAAGCTCAGAAGCGAGTTTAAATTTCGGCAAAAGATTAGGTTGAACAAGGATGCGGTGCCCAGCGTCTTTCCAGCAGAGATTGTGCGACCTCCGCGACAGCCAGATGATCAGGTGAGTCGTCGTGTGCTATTAGTTATTCCCTAATTGGAAGATGCTTCTTGCTCGCCTAGTGGTGTAGCTAGAATAAACAGGGTGTATGTTTCGCTTGCATGGAAAGATGTGGAAGCAGTTTTTGGATCAGCCAGAATTGCCGCGCTTTCGGAGTCGTGGTTGGGAGCGAGGAAGCTACTAAAATAGAAGAAAGCCAACGCTTTGAAGTGCACAGGAGCGCCCATAACTTAGTAAAATATACGAAGGTGTGACGCATGTCCTTGGTGTCAGTTTAATTTAGCAACAGCAATGTTACACGTAGTTATTCTCTTTATTTAGCGATCTGCACAGTTGCGCGCAAAAAGCGGTAAGGCACGTGAAATCGCGATCGTACAGGCCGCCTCTCTCATTGCACTGTCTTGACTACAGTGCAACGAATTATTAAGCACAGTACGTCCGCGGCTAACTCATACATTGTGAAAGAGCATGCAGGTATTGCGGCGGCGCTTGGGCACACGTACCGAAGTATCCTGTCCAGTTTCTTTTCGCGTCTGCTTTTGGAGAATGAGAAAGAAGCAGGCAGCGTCTAATAATTATACTCAGATAACAGTACGTATTTGCCCAACCTAGCTCAATTTAAACTTTTATAGGTGGCAAACAACTTGAAATAAAGCTTCTAATAACACCTATCAGTGTAACTAAACTGCGTCAAGTAACCATGCAAACAGCGTCCAGCTAGGCAGCACACACTCAAGCTCATGGCGCGCACCACCAGTCTAACTTTGATTCCTTGCATAAAAATGGGGAGTAGTTTTTAGTGTGGTGTCTGACACAATTGCTGCATTACTATAAGGCGAAACGAGAAAATGGAAAAGCCTTTTACTCCTACGGCCTAAGTATATTCTGAATGAATGCGTGTAGTGAATTGGAAGATGTTAACTGAAATTATCGAATTTCTAACACAGTACAATTTTGGTGTGCATGACAGCAGAACAAATAAGATATCTTGACACAAAAATAATTTTAATGCCTGCAATAAGGTCCCCTTGATTTGTTGTGGGGGAACGAAATTTCTTTGGAGTTGCTACAAATTGTAAAGCCCAAGTGCGTGTTCAAATTCTTTCACTTCTAACAGTGTACATCTTGCAGGTTGCCAGCATTGGGCACACTCTTTCACAAGCGGCCAGCAGCACCAGTACACACGTTTTCACCAGCACAGGCTGTGAGCAAGAATCATGGCAAAGTGGCGACAGCGAAAATGTTCCACAGGTATGGCTTCGGTGTAGCTCGGGGAAAGCTCTGCTCGACTAAAGCATCTTGTGGGGCTACAGTCAAACACGGATATATCGAACTCCAAGGGGATCGTGAAAGAATTTGATATATCGATAATTCGATATATAAAATAGGCCTATCTGAAGATTATCTGACAACTCCGCACATCACTGAGAGTTTTCTGAAGTCGTGGTAAACGGTAATTTACCGTCAAAGCACGGAAAATTCGAACCGCAGCATGATGACCACTGCACTTTAATTATCATTGAAATGTCTTTGAGCTTCGCTTGTTTTTTCTTCTGCATCGTAGAGTCCGCCAAATTGTCTTCAAGAGTACAAACACACACAAATGAGAAAATCAATGCTGTACACTGTGCCACAACAGAGGCGAATAACGCTGACGTAACCTCGGCTGCAGTAGGCGGTTGGGAACGTTGTCAGGCACTGCATGCCGTTATCTTCAGTATCCAAACCGAACACCTCCCCCATCTGGAGGCGTGCAACGAAGTCGCTTTGCACCCGACACGCTCTGGAATACCCGGGGTGGGTTGTGCTGCATTTGCCTTTACGTCAACGTTGATGGGTGCATCGCCCTCAAAACTACTGCGAGGAATTCCGAACGACTTTTCAACCAACATCTTTTCAGCAGCCTGCACCCGACGAATTCCCGCCTTCGTTGCTCTGAAATAAATGCCTTGTACAAAACAAACACACAACGCCGCATCGGTTCCCCTGCACGAGCCACCAAACAGCTCAGTCACAGAAAAAGAGTGCCTCCGGTCAATTTCTTTTGCTCCTTTATGTCCTTTCGCCCCAACCACTATCCGCGTTCTAGCTATCATGGAGCTGCCCCTCGTGCTAGCGTGAAAACAGCTGTTGAAGGCCATCGAAGCGACATAATGCCGCAGACGCCGCCTCTGTCTCACCAAGCCAGGCAGCGCCTGCGATGAGTCAAAATTATCATCAACTCCACACCACCAGAGGACGCAAACTTTCAGGGGAGCCTTCAGCGCGGAATTTGATATATCGAATTTGCCCGTGATCAGGAGTTCGATACACGTGCACAACAGCCCTATACTTTTGCATGGGATTTTCAAGGGGATGTTTGCACTGTTCGATATAGACAATAATTCGATATATCCGTGTTCGATATATCCGTGTTCAACTGTAGTTGTTTTTCATCTTTCACCTCAAACTCTTTCACCTCATCTTTCACCTCATCTTTCACCTTAATTAGTCAATGTTAGAGTCCTTTCACAACAAGTCTGCCGGTTCCATCTCCTGAAGGAAGCTTAGTAGAAAGCGCGACATGTCTCTGCAAAGCATCCAATGTCCCCTTGGATAGACTAAATGTCCCCTTGGATAGACTATGTGGTCCAGAGTGTTGTGTGGGGCTGCCAACTTTCAAACTGCTGAGAGTATTGCCATCCGTTCGGCATCATGCTCTGGGCAACACAACGCATTCGCCGCTCCCTGAGGAACTCCAACTGCTATCCTCAGCCCTTTCCTGTGAAACACTTCGAGGTGCTCATACTGGGATTCTGAAGGGGAGATCAGAGGCAACGTGTAAGGAATACAACTCAAAATCAGTCCTGAGTGCAGCTTAATCATTGACCCCAGGTGATTCCCCCACTTAGCTCCAGCAATCCTCCTCAAAATGCTCGCACAAGGAAGCAGAGCCAAAATAGTCATGTCCACTGCCCGTTACCAATAGTACAGTCTGCTGTCCAGGGTGACACCAAGGAACCACACGTGAGTGGCTTGACAGATACACAGGCTGCCCAATTTTAAAGTAACACGGGTGGACCGCCGCCACATCCTAGGGAAAAGAACAAAGCAGGACTTCTCAACCGAAAGCGTCAGTCTGACAGAAGACAGATATTTCTGCATGGTGTGAACGCTTCCTTGAGCCATCACTGCGAGTTGTTTATGTTGATATCCAGACAACCAGGTGCAAACATCATCAGCGTACACAGATACATGAGCTCGTTGTAAAACTTCTTTTAGTGCTCCAGGTAGTCCAGCCATGGCTGCATTGATAAGAATAAGGGACAAAACACTACGTGGGGTAACGCCATTGAGACACTTTTTTTGCTGAGCACACTCCCCAACCGTACTTGCATGTACTGGTCTGTGAGAAAACCGTGAATGAAGTGAAGTAGGTTTCCTTGCACCCCTATTGCATGTAGTCTGTCTACTGTTGGTGGTCTCAGGACGCAGTCGTAAGCTTTTGAAACGTCGAAAAACAGAGCTATAGTTGACAGTCCATGCGCTCGGTTATGTTCGAACTGGCTGATAAAATGTGGTCAATAAGTACATTACTTTCAGTAACATAAATTTTTCGTCAGTTGATTTTTCACAAATTTAGCTAAGCACAGGCTACAAACGTCACACAGAAGGAAAGTTGAAGTTCTTTATTCTAGTCAAGTACAATGGCTGAGGAGGCGGGAAAAAAAGCTGCTGTGCTCATGGCTTGACGGAGTACTGAGAGACATGAATTTTCAAGCAGCACATAGCAGCTACTATAACGTACATGCACACCCAAAAAATGCAGAATCTTTTGTATTACAATACGTCAACTAATGTCTTTCAGCCAATGATATTGTTGACGCAATCTAATAAATTTTTGGTCACCTTTTCATCCTTCAGGAGCAGGAGCGAGAACCAGTACAACCTGAACGAGATGTCTTGCCAGTGTCGGAAAAGGGAGCTACTGTCTCCACTCATAGCGTTGCAGTGCAAGCTTGCCCAGATGTGAGGAACATAGGTAAGATCACACACTTATAGTGCATAAGCAAGTGCACTGCTGCATTTTCTGCACCGTACATTCTAGGCTATATACTGCTATTTCAGCACCCTATCTTTGTCATTCCACAAGGACTAGGTCGTTCTTGTTTACATGTTCTGCACCAGTCCTTTTGATGCCATACATACCTGACCTTACTATAACCAGAAATTTGCACCCACTATTGCTCACTCAGTGTGTTTGGACACGGAACGAATAGTGTGGGCATTCTAAACTTCTACCTGTCCACTTTAGCATAACTTTGTGCCTCTTCAACCTTTTGGATCCCCATTAGATTGAAGTAATGAACTGTTTATAGAGAAACATAGCTTTCACAATGCAGAGTCTTTTTTTCGCAATTTTGGGTGCATTGTTAAAACAGAGCTACACTTTTTAAGAAAACAGTATAGCTGAATTTGTTGTCTTTGAGGACAAACATGGCCTGCAAAAAGATAACCTTACGAGGTGACTTGATGTAGACAAGTGTTTGACAAAATTAGGTCTGGTCCAGGGACATAACTGGGAGTGTAAAATTGTACCTAGTCGCTGACTAAGTCCTCAACAAGAAACCCATATGGGTTCCGAAGCATCAAACATTCTATTTTGCCTTGGTCAGTGACAGCAACTTCACACTTCCAAGGGTCACTTTATGAAAATTTTGTGCTTTTTTAGAATTATTTTCATTGCACGGGTGAACTTGCCCCAAACACCGAAAAGTATCAGCATGACCAAGGTGCTGCACTACCACATTCTCGTGCAGTGCTTTGGTTCTATTTTGCTTCTTTTCGCCTTTCCGCACCCTAAAAAAACTTGTTATGGTGACGTCATTAAGCAAAAAGTACGTTTAGGTCACTTAAAAAGCAGCTGCATCTTCGTAGAGTACTCGATCGCCTGCAAGAGCTTCCCAGGGACGCGGTTCTGCGTGCTTCGTCGCCGCTCGTCTTTCGGGCGTCGGCGACGGCAGCAACATATCACCCCTGTCACCTCCAAATGTGTCAGGCACAAATGAATTCTACTGTCACCTCGTTTAGACCTGATACTGGAACAGTGAGAGGTTGGCTTCATTTTGCAGCGTGGACAACGAATGCGGCTTCGTTTCGAATATATACGTCGCAGAAAAAAATGTTTCGGAGATGTGATTACCCAATCCCGGGCAATAACTTATGTCTTTTATAAGAATATAAACCATGCAAAAATGTTAAGTATATTCCTAGCCTGTGTGTGCGTCATTAAATATTTGACCAAGGCAAGTTAATGAAACCACGGAAAAATACATGGTGTGCAAGTGCGGAAGAAACATGATAGCTTTAACAGAAATGAAAAAAAAAAAAAAAAACAGTGCAGCTTCTGACATGCTAAAGACGTTCGTCGAAACTTGATCCAGGTTGGGTTCCCCAGACCAACTATATGCGAAATGCACTGCTATTTTGCGAGACATAGGTGGGGGGTAGGGGAGGGGGATGCTGTGTACAAATGCGGAGCGGAATCAAGCAATGAATGTTTTAGTAATCACACATACCAATCTCGCGTTCACTTTCCCTTTGTTTTTCGACTTTGAAGAACAGCTGATCGTACGGCGGACGCATTTTTGGAAGTACACAAGGTAGGCAGTATATGCAACAAGCAATGAAAGGTGTCGTTGGAAGAGTGTGGCATGTGATAAGGCCCTCTGATTTCAGTTTTTGCTTTATTCTGCAGGCTCTCTGTGTCGTATGACGATATTTCGAAGAAGCATTTAGCCGCAGGACTCGGATTATATTCTAAGCCCGTCTCCGATCTGCTCGCAGAGGATATATGTAGCAGATGAATGTTTGCGGGCGCTCACCTCACGACAAGACGACTCTGTCGTGTGCTGAGATCCCCGAGTATAATTATGCATTGTCCATCGCACTTTTGTTGAATATTCCCGAAATTAACACAGACTGGCTTGTAAATGCCCGAAATTAACACACACTGGCTTGTAAATGGTGGTGATCAATATCTGAGGTATAATATTGGCAAACATAACTGGCGTGCTGCCAGGTATTAGTGGTCCGCTGATTATCTAAGCGCACAAAACTGATTTACATCATAGTGTATATCCGTAGCATGAACATCTGAGGAACCAGTGGTTGCGGAGACACTGCTTGATTCAGGACAGTGTAACTACACTCGGCTCCATCATACGTCGGTTCCGCGACGCTGGCCTGTGACACACACCTGGCGCTTATACATACCGAATATACCACACTAAGATTGCGACAGAAACATTTACACTCGTAAACACACCCCATTTGCGAACAGAGTGACTGCTCCACATAAACATGGATTTCAAACGCCCGCAAACGGTAAATCTCGGTCATGCGCACGTGCCGCAAAAGCAGCGGCGACAGCGGGGAGCGGGACGCGGACTCCCGCGGCTGCTTTCGAAACGGGCCGCTAGGGGGATTTCAGTGGCGCCCTTACAGGCCGCACTCAAGGCGTATACTGCTACAAGTTGTTCTCAGACCTCCAGCATTTTAATCAAAACTGTGTAAACCTTGCTGTGTTCTCTTGCATGAAATTTATGCTAATGAAACTATTACTGGGGTGCATTTGCGATTGCAAACTTTCAGCGTTTTTACATGCTTTTTTAAAAAAACTGGCCCGACATTTTTGCTGTTACTATTCAGACGGTGTCATTGGGCTATCCTGTCCTTGCCATAGCTTGCATTTTCCGGTACTATACGAGACAGCCGTAGTTCTACTTAAACCACTCTGCCTTGCACAACAGAATTCTCTGTTCCTTTGAATTGTATGACAAAGCTGCTTTTTTTTTCATTTCTCAGTTTGGAAAAACATATTAATTTGCTGCTGTGACCCTTCCATACAGGTAGCCAGGTGAACACGTACTTAAAGGATGTTCAGTCCAAGTCGGTGCAAGTGTGCATGGAGGACCTGCTCCTTTCATCAACGCCTGTCAAGCGGAAGCGACTGCTGTTGGGAGATGCCCCACCAGATCTACCAGTACTGCCATCTCCAGAAGTTTCGCCCGTACGCAGATGTCAAAGAGGAAGCAGCTACAGGGGGCAATCTGAAGAGGCTTCAGAACAATATACGCCTCCTCCTGTGCTCCTATCCCAACTATCTGGGGATGAGTCGCAAATGCAGAGTGCTCCAGACGACACAGGCAGCAGCTATCAAGAGGAAACTACACTGACACTGGATGACACTTTCGAAGGGTAATATGTCTTGTTATATCGAATTATTATTGTGATAACACTATTTTAGCTCACAACAAGGTGATGCTATTTGCAGGAGCATCGACATTGTCGAAGACGTCCCTCGACCAGACATGAAGTACATTGTCTTCGAAAGTTGTCTCCTTCTGCTGCTGCGTATCTGCGCCGTGTGTGCTGGCATTTGTGACGTTTCATTGAGCTACTTTGGGACCTGCATCACAGCGACTACCAGCTGCCGCCATAACCCTGGGCACAGGAGGAAGTGGTCGAGCCAGCCCTTTGTGGGAAGAAAGCCCAAAGGGAACATTGACCTTTCTGCGGCCATTCTGTTCACTGGACTGCACCCGACCCCAACTCTGAGGATGCTGCGTTCAATGAAAGTGCAAGTGTTTGAGGACAGGACCTTCTACAGCTACCAGAGGGCCTACCTACTGCCAGTAGTGCATGCCGTAAGTATAATAGCTCATCTTTGTCCAAACAAAATTTTTTTTCATTAGAACATACCTTCTTTCACTAGCACAGACCTTCTTACTCTTTCTGGCTATACATCACAATCACTAACCTGCATGTGCATGCTTTAGTTGATGCGTACTCTCAGGCACTGATTACAAAGTGTGAACCTTTTATGAAGTGGAAAATACTATGGCAGGCACCATGACTAGCCTGGGTATTGTTGACAGATGACTTCTACTCAAAAACACTGTTGCTCCTGCGCCAAGGAGACACGTATACATTACTTTTGTGTGCATCCGATTCATCTTGCACAAGTCCATAAAAACCAGGGGCAAAACCCACTGTGATGTCGCAGCAAAATTCAACAGAAAAAAAGCAATACAGTGAACTTGTGTTGCGATCTCTTTCATTGCTTTGACAGGTATGGACCCAGCACCAAGCTCTTTTACTTGCCAGCCTCCAAGGCAAAGTCACTGATTTGTGTGGCGACGGGCGCTGCGACTCCCCGGGATTTTCAGCTAAATTCCTCACATACAGCTTTCTGTCACAAAGTCTGGGAAAAATCATCCACACTGAGCAGGTGCAAGTTCGAGAGGTAAGTAGAAATCAAAGAACATTACAAGGTGCACATAACAAGCAGAAGGGGAAAGAGTGGCTCGTCCCCTTACTTGAGCAATCAGGGCAACTGTATGAAAATGCATTGCTTGCTGAAACGTTTTTTTTTTTAACTTTTGAGCCAGTCTGTGATTACTGCTGAGTCTATCAAGTTTTTTTTTTACTCTTGAGGAATAAGCCATTTCAGGTATTGTAAATGCATTTAGCCAGCATTACAGCCAAACATACCTTCCTACCTACCTACCTGCATGAAAGGTACAAATGTCAATGACAGCAGCCTCAATTCTTTTTCCTAATTTTTTTTTTCTAATTTCTTTTTCCATTTTTACCCACACGTGTGTTTATGAAAATCTAAGCAGTTTTTTTTCCATTGTCTGCAGGTCGGCTGATATGCATTTGCAACCGTTTGATTAAGACATTCGAAGCGCTGTTGTGAAAGAATTTTTCAGATAGATATAAATAATATCAAGTTCTTAAAGAACCTCGCATTTGCGAATACCTACTGAAGTGAAGTCAAAGTGAAACTTGTTTCCAGAACCCTCGAGTGCAGGCAAGTACTAACATGGAAAAGGAGGCTCTCATCAGAGGACTGGCATTCCTGGAGGAGAAGGCAATTACGATTGGGGCATTCGTAACTGACAGACATCCAGGGATAAGAGCCTACTTGCGGGACCACTGCCCAGGAATCCAACATTATTTCGACATCTGGCATGTGGCTAAAGGTACAGTTATTAGTTTTTCTCAGATATTCTGTTTGTTTGTTGCTGTCCTGGTTCCAGTACTGTTAAGACTCGGCCAATATATTTTGCTGTCAGTAATTCTGGTATGATTGTGGCGGCTGAGGTGCAAGTTGTCTGCCAAACTTGCACTGCTACCAGTTTTAAAGTGATTGTGTATTTATCAGAGTTGCACCTGTGATATGACATCTGCCCTACTGTGTGCTGCAGAATAATTTAAACTGCGCGCACTTTTTCCATGTTCCGAAATCTAATAAACATTGGTGTTTTTTTTTAGCTTTCAAAAGCAGCCACAGCAGTCCGAACCAAACCTATCGGCACCGAGTGCACTGAGTTGCACTGAGTGGTACAACATTACAGCTACAGAGCATGAAATATTCAGCCGTGATTTTCAGCCCAGTCATTCTGTCAGGAACGGAGACTTGGAATTACTGGATGTGAGAATGAATTACTAGGTATACAGTAATCCTTTGTTAACTCAAACTTGGATATCTTGAAGTATTGGTTACGTCGATGAAACTTTTTCTCGCCTATCATAGGCATCATAAATTAGCTCCCCTTTATCTTGAAACGCTTTTTTGGGGGACCACTAATATCTTGAAATGTTGACAAAGATGATACAATGCAAAGTCAGCTGTACAGACAGCTGATAAGGTCTCCGTTTTAACGCCAAGCTCCCAGTATCTGCCAAACGCGGTCGTGAACGGCAAATTTATTTGGAGCGCACGCTGTGCGAGGCTGATGTCCCTGTTACTGGAATGCTGTCCAATGCCTGCATTGTTGAGATAGCTGTGGACGACGCAGCTGATTGTGCAGACGATGAGGAGCAGTCAGCAGTGCCTACAACGGCAGAAACAAGAAAAATGCTGCGCCTGCTTAGCAGCAAGGTAGAATGTGGCATCGGTGATTTACAATCGATGCGGTGCATTGAGCAGCTTGTGAACGTTTTTTTGTATATATTACTATTTCTTGCATTTCTGTATCCCCGTTCAAATTTTGCGGCATAGTATTGGGGTAAGCTTGCAGATTAAACACGGATTGGAAGCATTTTTCTCATAACTACTTTGCTCAGTCTTTTTTATTTTAGATTGTAGCTCAGGCTGGGGCAAGTTACAATACTTTCTAAACAGCAGAGTTTTTGTTGATCAAAGACTGAAGTTCCCTGTTGAGCCAAGGTTTCTCAGTGCGGCGCTTGGCTGAGATAATGCGTGAAGGAATAACGTTTGTGCCAGGGACAGAATCTTTTTTTAAAGAAATTCCACTGTTTGTTCATGCCAAGAGATAAACTATGCGAGCTGTAATTGCCTTTTTTATAAGAGAACACTTTGTGTGGCTCTGTAAGCTGGTGGTTCTTGACAGCGCAGGTTACGTTAGCAGTAATGTCATTATCACTGGTACTGGGAATTGTGAGCACAGACGATACAAGGTCAGGGTCATTGCAAAAGAATAAATCGATCAAAGTTGTGCTGCTAGCACCGATTTGAGTGGGCATTTTTATGAGTTGGGATAACGAATGCGCATTGATCATTTCATGAAAGGCTGAGTACAAGAGAGATGTATTGTGCAGTATCGGCGTGGTGGACTGCTATTCTGCATCGGGCAAATTAAAGTCTCCACCCAGAATTCCATAACTCATTTGCAAACTTAATAATGTGTTACTCAGCTGGAATAGAGGCTGAGGAATTCGTAACCCAAGTGGTCTGTAAAAGGTGCTCACGGCAACAGAGACACCATTTTTCAGCAATATCTTGCACCAGACAGTTTCGCACGATTTTGTCTCGATGTACACAGCTTGGCTTAATAAGCTATCGTGAACGAGGATGAACACGCCACCACCATGGGAATTGCAATCCCTCCTGTACAGAGAATATTTAAAAGGGAACATTTCGCCGTCATTTATGCTGCTGTCAAGCCAGGATTCCGTTCCAATAACTATTAGCAGCTCCAAAATTTCAGGCAGCAAGCTGAATTCGGCCAGTCCATCTGGTCCCCCTCAAGAAAGCAGGCTTGTCAAGCAGCCTCGCAGTAAGCTTCCCTTTTCAAGTTATGACCTTTGTCACTGGGCAGAGGCAGCACAGTTACTGTTATCTATTTGCTAGGCCAGTCAGCCCATGTGTGCACCGGCATCAAGGTTGTGTGAGGGAGGGAGTTCAGGCAGAGGCTGGATGAATTTCAACAAACATAGCATTTGTTGTTTCTCTTTAGGACGAGCGAGGAAAAGAAAAACCGATAGAAACAGAACAGCAGTACCTAAGCTCACAAAACAAACATTGGCCCTAGTATGTTTGGCAAACCGAGAATGAGGCACGTAATAAGGAAAAGAAACAAACACATACGTCTGAGGCTACATGCACCACTGAATGTCACACACACAAAATAAAACCTGCAATGAACTATCAAAAGGTGTAAACTTGTAGCTCCCACTGCAACATGGATTCACTGTCTACCATTTTGGCACAAGGCACTGTGAACACATGCATGAGTGGACCCACAGAGGAACCACGAAAGCACCTTTGTCAGCAGCACTGCACAACTCAACACCCCGCTGTTAAAGGGACACTGAAGTGATTTGTAAACATTGCGGGATTACTAGTGCAAATTGTAGTCCGGAGTCCACAGGCCATGCTTCGACCACTCTGAGTACGTCTACGCAAATTTATTTAGTAAAAAAGTTAATTCGAGAATGCTGTCCTCCTCTCTGCATCCTCACCCATTTTCTGCAGCGTTTTCATGTGACATCAGGAGGAAATGACTTGGCGTGACTGCACTACTCCACGGCTTTCCGCCCAGCTATTAGTCTGCCGGCAGCTGATGGGCTGTCGCAATTCGTTCGCTCGGTTGAAACTAAGCCAGGACACGTTTGTGAATAGAAGAATGTGCCTTTCTTTAGTTTGTTAGTTTGTACACTGTATCAAGCTCCAAGTCCAGGTCGGGCACACAAGCGGTGCACAAGCACACGTATGCGACGCTTTGCTGACTGGTACGCTAGTAGGGAAATCTAAGGCCACTTGAAGGCGGGAGAAGAGTCAGCGAAGTCAATTTAGGTGCTAAGGAAATAAAATCAGCTGAAACTTTTACCCTGCAGCGTAAAACTAGGAAGCAGGAAGCACTTTTTTTGCGGTGGGTGAAAAAGCACAGCGGTCAGCAGCACGACCACAGATCGGTAAACGCTTTTTCTGTTTAAGAAATGCAATTGCCAGACAGGAGATATTGTGGAAATTTGGGGGGCGCTTACTGCACGAGCACTATACAACAAATAGTCACCTAAGCTGCTTAAAATGCTAAAAGTAAACAAAAGTGTGAAGTGGTTATACATTATATACCTCATATTTACACCCCCCGCAACGCTGGCTCCTGTCCGAATGGTCTGGAGTGCTGTTGCAATTCGCAAGTTCGAATCCCCGAGGGTACTGTTTTTTTTTTTGCAAGTTGAATTTTTTGTTTTGGGCCGATGTTTTGTATGCTGAGTTCACCATTTTTGTGCCGTAACGTTCACTGCTCCACGAACAATTCGCAGAATGTGCCGTCCTGGGAGGATTATCAATTACATCAAAAATTTCCTCACGGGCAGGACCGCCGAGTTACGAGCAGGCGACCTTCAAACGCAAGAGAAGCAGCTCAGCAGCACTGGCACGCCACAAGGGCCTGTCATTTCACCGATGCTTTTCAACTTAGTAATGATCAGAGTGGCCGAGAGGCTCGCGAGCATCGAAGACGCCAGGCGTACAATCTACGCGGACGACATAACGGTGTGGGTGGTAGGTGGCAGCGACGCCCACATCGAGTCCACACTATAAGTGGCGGTCGATGCAATTGAAGATGAACTTGAAGGCACCAGACTGTGGTGCTCGCCGAGCAAATCGGAACTCCTGGTATATCCTCCCGTCAGGAAACGCAAACCCAAGATCAGCCCAAGAGAATGCGAGGAGATCAATATCACAACTAGATGAAGCAACGTAATCCCAAAGGTCAGCAAGATCAGAATACTAGGCAGGGTAATAGAAACGCATGGAAGAAACGGCGACACCATTGCCTGGCTCATGGCGAAAGCAGCAAACGCAATGCAACTACTCAAACGAGTAAAATCCAAAAGAAGTCGCATGAGGGAGGAGAGCCTAATCAGGCTCGTCCACTTGTTTGTCATAAGCCACGTCACGTACGTAGCCGCCTACCAGAAGTGGTTGCAGTACGAGCGTGACAAGATAAACATTCTAATCTGCAGAGTGCACAAGACAGCACTGGGGCTGTACGAAACAACGAGCACCACCCGTCTCCTGCAACTGGGAATACACAACACGCTCGAGGAAATAGCGGAGGGGCACAACGTGCCGCCCAGCTTGAGCAGCTGTCCACAACCAGGACCGGGAGGCAGATACTGGAGGACCTAGGAATAGGATACCCAAACAGAATAGAAAAGAAACTCCCCGTTCCCGACGAGATCCGGCGCAACATCCGGGTGGACCCAATACCCAAGAACGTCAACCCCGAGCACAACAAAGGAAGAAGGACAGCGAGGACCAAGGCCCTGATCGACCTGCACGCCAACGACAGGCTCGCACGCTACGTGGACGTGGCCGAGTACACCAATCTGGAGAACGGCTTCACGGTAGCCGTCATTGACACGACCGGTGTCTTGCGGACAGCCGCTAGCGTGAGATGCACCAAGTCTGAACAAGCAGAAGAGGTGGCCATCGCACTGGCCATCTGGGACCACGACTGTCACACGGTGTTGTGTGACTCAAGGCAGGCAGTAAGAAATTACGCCAAGGGCATGGTAGCAAAGGAAGCGGCACGCATACTGCACACGGTTACCGAAAAATGCAGAGAAGTTAGAATCAAGTGGTTCCCGGCACACGCAGGCAACGCGTCGGATTGCAACGACAACCACGACAAGACGGCACATGCCGAGGCACGAGCACTCAAGGACCGCACCTCGCTAGACCTTCCGACGTGGTTCAACACGAAAGACCGTATGACTGAGTACAGCGAAATAACGAAGGCTTTCTGCTTGGCTCGCAGAACTCTCCCGCCCCCGTGCCGGGGTTGAGTCGAGAATAAGTCGTTTTATTTAGACAGCTCCAGACCGGCTCGCTACCCAGCCCGTCACTGATGCACCGCATGTACCCCGAGATGCACCCGACCGACATGTGGAAAGTGTGCCGAGGCTCGACGGCAAGCTTCACGCACATCCTGTGGGATTGCACCAAGCACCCGGAAGAAGCCAAGTCAGGAAGGATCCCACTGCTACTGGAAGCAGCCGCAGGGAGCGAAAACCAGAAAGATCAGCACTGCAGGCCGTCCAGCAGGTCATTGAGGCACTAGCAAGGCAGAGGCCTGGTGAGCCTGCAACAGCGAGCAAGGACCCAGTCCGCACGGCAGGCGCCCCGAAGACAATGTAGGCCCCGTCGGAGCCCACGAGCGCTCACTGCAGGCATAAATAAAGGTTTTCCAATCCAATCCAATCCAATCTTTGGCATTTTACACCTGACAACACGGCAGAAGCATGGTATGGCGATTATTGAAATATTGAGAATGCCCACCCAACAATAACGTCGGATGTCAAGCATGTTGTTTTACAGAACCGAAACCGAAAATTGTTGGAATGATAATCTTTGACATCGTCCAATCACGGTGCACCTCCTCCCGACGTCACAGTTGGTGCGGCCGCCACAGACCGCGCATGGTAGTTTTTCTCCTTTCGGGCTTTATGAAATAATTACCGACTTATCAACCAGATAAACGATGAGAAGTGTGGTAATTTGAGCCAGTATATGCAGTGCAAGCAAAAACGGCAGCTTGACAAAGTAACTTCAGTGTCTCTTTAAGAACGACACCACGCTGAAAGTCCACAAACACTGTCACTGTTACCTTTGTATGCACAGGCTGTACCAATCTTTTCATCATGCCAACTCATGATAAGACATTAGCCAGAAGCGGGGAACAGCACAACAGACGTCTTGCTCCCAAGAAACACGAAATCAGTGCCCTTCCACTCTGCGAAGAAGGATAACCCGCAAACTGGGCACAGAGCAAGGAGTGCACGAAACAAAGCATGTTTGTGATTTTAGACTGACCAGACTTCCTAGGTAATTAGCATAATGAAACCTGGAGGGACTACATTTTTATTCCAGGGGACAAACATTGAGCTGTCAATTTTCCCTCCGGCATCGTAGGCACCTTTCTGTCTGTATAACACACCGACCCAAACTTCTCAACCACGAAGGGCAGCAGTAGGGTCACGTCGGGCTGTTAGACGCCCACATTCAAATTTGCCCTCAACAGAACAGCTATGATAAAGGCAGGCACGTAAAGCCTGCCAGCACATGCATGCCCCCCCCCCCCCCTTCCCCCAAATGCACACATAAAAATGGCAGAGGGGAGATAGACATTGCTCGCAGCGGGCAGTACAGTCAAACCCGGTTATATCGAACTCGCAAAAAAACGCCCGCGAGTTCGATATATGGCATAATTCGATGTATGCATGCTGAAGAATTGGACAGCATAAAAGCACCTACCGTTTATGAAAGCACTTTATTAATGAAACAAACTCACTTCCGCACGAAGTAGTCATGAATTTTCTTCTGTTTAAGCAGCTTCGCTGCGTGCGAAGCTGGCAGCGAAGCGCGTCGTCGAAGGGCGTCGTCGACTGCGAAGCGCGTCGTCGCGAAGCCGCGGCGACGACGGACTTCTTCTCACCACGTTCCACTCTGTTTATAATTTCCAGCTTCACGGCGAAAGGCAGGTTCTGTCGCTTCGCGCTAGCCATCACGGCTACACAGTACAAGTCCAACACATGCCGACAATTCGAACACTCCGAACGCAAAAACAGCAAAAAGACAAACGCGCGCTTCTCCAGCGACCAGAGAACTGGAGTGGCAACAACTGGTGATTGGCTGTCTTAGCAAATGGGGCGGGAGGGCCAGGATCTTTTTTATTTTGGGGGTCGACGGCGGCTTCCCGACGTGGAAACAGCCCGAGAGAGAGAGGAAGAAAGAGCGAGGTGAGAAGCTGCACAGGAACTGCCGGGCTAAACCACTTTTCGAGGGGGTGTCGGCGGGTTTCTCCTCTTCCGCGAGGGAAAGCCAACTTGGGGAGGGGGGGGGGGGGGGCACTTTACGCCGCTGGCGTTCGATATATCGGTAGTTGCTGCTATTTCTGTTCGATGTAAGCGTAATTTTTGCTATACATTCTCATAGAATACATTCCGTGCGCAGAAATAGTTCGATATAGAGGATAATTCGATGTAAACGGGTTCGATATAGTCGGGTTTGACTGTATGCACAATTCAGGAAAGAGGCAGCAGCGGTGGTGTAGAGGAGCATAGAGTGAAACTAACCATATGTCCTCCGTAGATGTCCATGCTTCACTGCGCAACGCACAATGCAGGAAAACCAGCTTATGAAGACCAAGCTTACACAAATTTTTTTTTCAAGGAACACTGAAGTGATTTGTTAATATTGCGGGATTTGGAACACAAATTGTAGTCTGCAGTGTCTCGGCCATGTTTCAAACACTCTTGCTGCGTTTACAAGACCTTATACAGAAGAAAAATCAATTTAAAGATGCTGTACTCCTCTCTGCATCCTCCTTGCTGATTTCCCATGACATTTTGTATTACGTTCAAACGAATGGCTTGGTTTGACTGCGCTACTGCACGGCTCGCCAACCCTCCAACAGAAACAGCCAGCCCAGCATTTAGTCAGCTTGCCGCCAGCGGGTTATCGCAATTCGTTCGCTCAGTTGAAACTTAGCCGTGACACGATTTCTGCCAGGAAGAATGTGCCGTTAGTTTGTTAGTTTGCAGACTGTGTCATGCTCCAAGTCCAAGTAGCTCCACACAATCGCGCATGCGACAATTCACTGTTTGGTATGCTAGTAGAAAAATCTACGGCCAACTGAAGTTGGGAGAAGAGTCAGCGAAGTTAATATTGATACTAAGGAATTAAAATCAATTGAAACCTTTCTCATACAGCGTAAAACCAAAGTGCAGAAAGCACTTTTTGTGCTGGGTGAACTACCACAGTGGTCAGCAGCACGACCACACATCTGAGAACGCTCTTCTGCCTAAGGAATGCAGTCGCTAAAGACAAGATATTTGTGCGAATTTGGAGGACGCTTCCGGCACAAGTGCTATTTAAGAAATGGGTATCTAAGCTACTTGGAATGCTAAAAATAAATAAAAATGTAGACAAGCTATACAATACATACTTTATATTTCCATCCCTGATAGTGCTTTGAAGCCTTAGGATCCTTGTTTTGCAGTTCGCAAGTTCGAATCCCAGATGGTGCATGTGTTTTTTTTTTCCTTTTTTTGATGTTAATTTATTTGTTTTTGGACAATGTTTTCTATACTGAATAGACCATATTTGCGCTTTGACGTTCATCGCTCCACGAGCGAGTTCACCAACTGAGCAGTTCACGAGCGATTCAGCTGACACTGGGACTGGTGCAAATACTCCTCTTACGATATAGGCACGAGCCAGGGAAGCTCCAAAGGTGGGGAAAAATACACCGCGTTTGAGCGTCTCTGGTGAAGCGGAGGGCATTCATCCAATGCGTTTGCCTTTGCCAATGATGGTGCTGGCAAGTTTATTTGATGCATTTTACAGCCGACAACATAGCTGTAAGCAAACAAACAAGTAAGAGGCATTCCTCCTCCTCCTTCTCCTCATCATCATGGCAACTCATGATAAGACAACAGCCGTAAATGGGAAACAGCACAACAACAGGCATCCCGTTCCCAAGAAAAAAAAACTTGGCCATTTTTGTGCCACGACCTCACTGACACGCCTGCACATGAAGCACCACAGAAAAGTATACAGAAGACAAAGTATGAGAAATGTCGACAACCAGTCGAATTCAGGTTGTGTTTAGCCACAATAATCGCTACCAACTGCTCATGGAGCTTACTCTTAGAGAAGGCATGCATTTACGGTCATACACAGTGTTCAAAACTTTCATACTACATAAGATTGTAACCCTCCAGGCACAGCTTGCATAAAACAAAGGCATGCTAATGGACGCCAAGCGTGCTAACTCTGAGACAAGGACTATCGACTGCCCAAACAGCTTTACACAACAAATCTCTATAAACAGGTCACATAGACGTCCCTGATTTGCACAATCAAACAAAGAGAGCAAATTTCAAAAGCTTAACTCTGAGCTCAAACCAACAGGATACGGGCTTAGGTACTCCCCTGGGTACAGCTTACACAGAGGAATATTAGTGGATCCTAATTACACAAACTTTAAAAATAGTGCTATCTACTCTAGCAAAGCATCTTAAAACAAATGTCAAGTAAACAGAAGTAACCAGCAAATTAGGATGAAACACGCGAATGTTTCACTGGACAGTTTGCTTGTGCATTTAGGCTGGAGTAGGCAGTTGTGATGGCCTGGAGGTAGTGATGCCGCTCTTGAAGAATTCACTCAAAGCCATGAACTTCAAATGGAGGAGAGTGCCTTTACCCTCTGTATTGCTTCACAGGTGTGCAGAAGAAGCTGAGAGCCGCAGCCAAGAATGCGACATGCCAGGAGCTGAGTCAGTGGGTGCAGCCGATCAGCAACCATCTCTACGCCTGTGCCAGTGCCTGCGCAGACAATGCAGACTTTGCTGTGGCCATGTGGAAGAGCGCGGCAAACCATGCATGCAACGTTCACCACGGCCACAGCTCCACCCTCTACACTCGATGCCTGCACAAGCCATCTGGACCCCGCGCATGGCTGACTGCCGGTAAGGCATTGGTGCTTATAGATTACCACACCTCCAACTGGGTGTTTCGTTCAACTGTATTTCTTTTCACTGGTGGTTTTCCCTAGGTTCTCCTCCACACAGAAGATTGGAGGGAATCATCAATGCGCACTACCTGCTCCGGGACATCAGGCAGCTATCACCAAAAGTTCAAACTTTCAGCATCGAAAGCTTTCACAGTGTGCTCAACGGCTTTGCTAATAAGTCAGTGGCATTCACTTACGAAGGAATGAAGGCTCGGTAAGGAACAACATCATGTTGGTGACCTGGAACACCACTGCGCTCTAATCCCCACCTGTACACTGAGTGTTCCCAACTACTTACAGAACGTTGATAGCAGTGCTGCACTTCAATGAAAATACGAAAAGACCTCAAGCGGTGACCGCTGAAGGGGAAGGGAAGCTACATGTCAAAACCCCAAAAGGACGAGGAGCAACAGTGGCAACCGAAGTGAAAACAGATCCGACATTTGGTAAGTTTTTGTAAGGCAGTTGTTATAATAGCACAGTAAGATGCACGTTACACAGTGCAGTTACATTGTACGCTCTAAGGCGACTGCGCATACTTTTCACTGCAAGGAGGAAATAAGTTCATGAAGTTTTCAGAACCCGGTTTTTACTTTAGACGGATGGGGCTGGCCTGAGGGGCTGAGCAGGGAAGTGTTTGATTTTATGTAAGTCATGAGGGCACATTATAGTAATATTTAGTATTAAAAAAAAACAGCATTACAAAAACCACTGTCTTGGGTTTCTACTCCTCCCACATCAATTCATTCTCATTTCTGGCCATCTTTCTAGATGTCACATAGCTGAAGCATCAGGGATTGTCAAAATTGACATAGTCAAGGGAATTTTTTAATCCAGCTTTCCTAGCTTCAGGTATCTTGAAAGCTGCAATGTGCGTGTGCAACGAAAGAAACTTGACAGGCTGCTTATAGTTAGATATACTGACGACCGATTTCGATGCATATGCACAAAGGACATAAGGCTTCGGACAAGGTTTTTGTAGTGTTGGACGTAAGCAATTGAAATAAATAGAAATAAATAAAATTTTATTAATTTGACTTATTTCCTTTTATCAATTTGAGTTATTTCCCTCGGTATGTTTTCACGAAAACACATGCAGAACCAAATGGCTAATCAACAATGAAGCAGTAATTGTTACAAACAGCTTGCATATTGTATCCGTACACCGACTTTCCCAACAATATGGAGCTGCTTGCTTTTAGCCTAGGAGTCATTGCTAATCACAATAAAGTGGGCGTTTGTTCATCAATGTTTCCCTTCGCTTTCAGGGTATGTGTGTGAACTGCAGTCAGGAGTGTTGGAGCGTTGCGAAGCCCTACCATCCTTCAAGGAAGCCCTTGCCCAAGTGGAGCCACCAATGCCGCCGTCTTTTGCTCCCAGCGCAGAAGAACGGCTACCGACAAAGCTCATTGCAGCACAGCAGCGCATACGCTTCCAGAAAGACTAGTCAGCTTTTGTTTGACAACAAAAAATGGCCTGTCAGCAGGACACTTGTTTGATCTCAGCTGCAGTGGCCGTTTTTGTGATAGCTGTCAAAACTGCAAACACAAGTGAGCTATTTTGGAGCACATTAAATATTTCCACGTTGTTCCAGCACACCCCATTGCCCATCTGTAGGCTTGGCGTGTAGAATACACAAAATTTTTGATTTTTTGTCAGTTTGCTTACAAACAATAAAGCCAGCATTTCTGTCTATTTCTCTTCCATTTATTGTGATGTGAAATAGCACATAACAAAGTGAGCAGCGCTAGCAACACTTGAGTGCTTCCACAGCAGCCCCATGGAGTGTCATTTAGATGTAGAAAATAACCATGCAGCTGGCAAGACTGGGGGCTGGCTGTGATATGTGCATTCGTGTGGGTGTGTATTTACATAAACATCTTCACATGCATATGTATACAAGCTGGCCATAAGTAGGGGCAATACCTCTCTCATTCAGCCACACATCTTTTTAGTTATTGAACACCAAGGCAAGGCATCTGATTGAAAACTATACTGAAACAATGCCTACTACCAGAAGTGAAGCTTCCACTCCAGCTTCAAAACAAACGCTTTGAGAAGCTCTACCAACCCAGTGCGTGCATTTGCAGTTTTATGGGACACATCACAGTGCGTAATTAAGCATGGCAGATGATACCTGTTTCCGCACTGTTCAGATTTTCAACACTATCAGTAAATTGCTCATCCTGTAAGCAGTAGCAGTATCAGTATTCATGGCACTGCAATCTATTAATTCAGGCCCATTTGTTTTTTACACGTTATTTCTTTTATTTTGCAATCTGCCACTTAGTCGTGTGCCCGTTTGTGATGTGCCAGTGGATGACTAGTTGTAGGTCATGGGGGGTGCACTCAGGTCTAACTTAGCAAATCACCATGCTGATGCAGATGAGCGTCCAAACACCGGGTGTCAGAACGAAACGAAAACCGGAACCGCAAAAAGAAAAAAAAAACGATATTTTTGGCAAGAACGAGAACGAAAATGAAACGCTATTTACTATTTCGTTCAGGGGCAAAACTGAAGACTTTTGTTTTTGGTCTGAGCGGCAAATTCAGGTATTCCAGGATTCACTTTTAATTTCCTGGCTTACGGCACTGATGTTGGTTCTTTGATATCTGTTTTTATACAATCCGTTTTAAGGTTAACCACAGGAGTTTTAAAGTGTTCTATTAGACGAAGCATCTTTAACTTGTAACGATAATATCACAACTATATGATTTAGTAACTGCACAGACAGATTTTGATTTGCCTCAAATTTATTCATAAGAATTTTTGTGTTCGGGTCCAGACCAAGGCAGCGTACTCAAGAATGGAGCGCAAGCGCGCATCACACTGGTTCTCTAAAAACTTGGAGTGTTTACATCTAACATGGGGCAACCCAGAACAAATAATGTTCGAGGATTTTTCATCTGCAACAGCCTCGCAATAAAACCTGGGTTGAGGACTGTCACCACTTAGTTTCTAATTAGGCCCAGGATAGAAACTTCGAGTGTCATTTACAGCTCGGTCATCAAATCCTTGGATTTTTTGTGTGCAGTTGAGCTATTTAACAGAAGTATTTACAACAAATTAATACGCATCACTTAACCTTTTTAGCATCATTTCATATTTCTGAATGATTTTTAACGTGATTTCATAAATCTCAATTTTTCTTGTGCACACGAACTGTTATGAACTGTAACGAGCCATTATTTTCTTGTTCCAGAGCTGAACTGAAACAGGACTTCTAGTTGTGGAATAAAAGAGAAACGTAAACCAAAACATGTCGTTCTGACACCCTGCCCAAATGTACAATATTTCTGGAACCAGATGGACAATAGTAATGCCACCATAAGCCTTTGGCAGGCTTCTTTCAATTTACAGTTAACGTAGTAGATATTGCAGTGTGCTCACTACGTGCATGCCAACCTGTACATGTGTGCATGCATGCAAACATATACACGCGTGCGTGCATGCATCAATGAATATGTATGTGGTTAGATTAATACATTTGTTTCTTGAGTTCCTTGTAACAAAAAAAAAAACAAAAAAAAAACAAAGCAATATCTTTTCTTGAACTTCACGAAGTGCAGGATTGAATTCTGCAGAGCTGTGGAAAGAGGTTACACTCACTCACACACGCAAACATGCACGCACACTAAAACTTCCTTTTCTTCTTAATATAAACATTATTTTCCTACCTGCTCGTATTCTGGATATCTGAATCCAGTGGGTGTTTCCGTGGGGAAGGTATGCCTAATCTTTGCCACTACGCATGAGAGCAAGACAAGGCGGTTACCTTCCCCGAGCCATCCCCACAGCCACCGCACAAACTGCCGGTAAGCCGTGTACCGGTACCTCCTGCAGCGAGTGTGCATGCATTTGGGGTCAACTTTGGCCAAATGAGCAACTTAGTGAGTGGAGAAAAGGCACCTGCACACTGCAAGCAGTGCACAAGAGGGTGGAGCTGCTAGCTAAATAACAATCTGCACCTACACTGCTTAGACACGTGTTCTTGCATGCAGTCTACCACATTGTCTCAGAAGGTGCGCCACAGCAGGGTTACTGTCCAAGAGTACAATATTAAAGGGCATTAACAGTTCAATTTTTCTGTCAGAGCAGATCCAACATTACAGGGGAGTTCTTGGTTCAAACCAGATACGGCATAAGAGCATATATGGCATAATGGTCCTCTCTTTTTTTTCAACTAAAGGTGAACACAGTTTGTGCCACGCATACAGCCCCAGAAAAAACGGCTGTGTCAGTACTTTCTAAATGCGAAAACACGAATGGGGGATAAAGAAAGAGACTGCATGCATAGATAGCAGCATCGGCACTGCTGCTCACGTTTTGCAAATTGAACCAATAAATTAATGAGGCCAAGTTACTTGTGGATGTCGTCGCTCATGGGGTATCCCCTGGCCCGGAGTTCGAAATAGGCCACCCGCAGGACTGCAGTGTTTAAGCACACAGTTCGGAAATCCGCGTGCTCCATAATGCAGCCTGCGGGTGAAAGCGCCGTCACCACATGGCCCAGTTCACGGCAGCACAAGCACTCGCGCTCCTCGAAGTTGGCGAGAACGGTGCAGTGGCCGCACTGGCACCTGGAAAAAAAAAAAAAATCACCTGGCGCCTCGTTGTGTTGGAGGAAAAGTAGGCAAGAGGTGAGCGCGCAGGAGGTGTAGTTAAGCAGATGAGAATTTACAAAGCGCAGTGGGGAGAAAACAGTTTGCAACGGCAGGAAACGGTGAGAAAGTTCGGGCCGCGCGCCAGCGAGCGAGTACGGCAGCCGCGCGCCAGCGACGACGCTGTTGCCGAGCTTCACGACAACGGCACGCATATGACGACGCTCGTGTGTTCTCGTAGAGTTCATAGAGGCATAGCATTCACATACGTGGAAATTGAAGGTGAAATGCGCGTATGTGGCCTCGCAGGGAATTAACATAGTCTCTGGTCTCGGGGTAAGGGAGGGGGGATTTCACATCTCCTACGAGGCGCCTGCCGCACCTACATTGTTTACGTCTTGAAGAACCAAACAGGCTCGCAGCTCGATCAACGCAATGTATCACCTCCACTCTTCCCCGTATTTTCCTGTGTTTTCTAACAAGTGTGGGTGTGACGTCAAGTTTATTGGCCGCGTCTCGCTCGGTTTCAACTCAAAACATTGGGCTCGGGTAGTCGGTGCCGTGCGCGCGCTGCAAAGCCTGCGCAAACCAAAGCAACAAGCTCCGCCGCTACTTGTCGCCCACCGTTTAAACGAGGTTGTGCGTACCGCATAATGACAGAAGTAGACTTACCAATCCGTGCTCTGCCGGCGTGATGGGATCGCCGCTGGCGCGTCGTCGGCGACAGCCAGCTGCGGGCTGCTTCCCGCCGGAGACCTTTCCGGACTCGTAGCTGGAGGGTCATCTTCGTAAGGCCTCAGGCCCATCCTCCGCCAGCGCAGCAATGTTCGGCGCTCAAGTTCGCTAAAATTGCTGAATTCCAGCCCGAATTCTTTGGCAATGTCTTCGTTGTCTGTCTCCGTGGACGAAGAGGCACCACAACTGTCGGACGACGCCATATTTACGAGCGGACGGAGCAGACGCCGAAGACGCGCAGTGAATCCAAAGCCGTGCAGCCAATTGCCAGCTCAGCCCCTCCTGACGTCACACAAAAACGCCACAGAAAATGGGCGAGCGTAAAGAGAGGAGGACAGCATTTTCCAATTAATTTTTCTACTAAATAAAATCGCGTAAACGCGCTCAGAGTGGTCGAAACATGGCCTGGGGACTCCGGACTACAATTTGCGCTAGTAATCCCGCAATGTTTACATAACACTTCAGTGTCCCTTTAAGTCCCTACTGCCCTCTTCCAGCAACAACTGATGGTAAGCCGCCGCCAAGTCAAGCTTAGAAAAACAAACAGCACCATGAAACATCTGCAACAGCTCTTCAACATGCGGTAAAGGATACCCATCAATGATAATTGCCTTATTCGGTTCCCGGAGGTCCACACACAGCCGAATGTCCCCGTTCTTTTTCCGGACGACGACGAGTGGCGAAACCCACTCCGAGGCGTCGACACGCTCAATGACATCATTGTCCTCGAGGCGTCGCAGCTCGCTGGACACTGGATCACGGAGAGCAAGAGGCAATCTTCGTAGCTTAGATGCAACTGGAGTCACACCTGGCCGCCGTTGGATCTTATGCGAGACGTCCTTGACAAGACCCAACTCGCCGTTGAAGAGATGTTCGAAACCCGGGGGCACGTTTACGGGACACTGCACTGCACACACCGATGCTAGTCGACACGTAAGAGACGCACCGTCGATCTGAATGCCCAGTTGCCGGATGGCGTCGAGCCCCAAAAGAGATGTCCCTTTGTCGGTGACGTAGAATGTGACGGAGCAAGACCGTTGCAAGACTTGAACAGGAGCTTGGAATGAGCCGCGGATGCCGATACGTTGTTTGGAAAAATTCCACAAGTTGACGGAAGCCTTGGACAGCGCATGCTGTTTACTGAAGTGACGCTTGAAATCTTCGACAGTCATCAACGACACGGATGCTCCGGTATCAACTAAGAGTTGCATGGTCACTCCGCTGACTTCGGCTTGAACGACTAAGTCCTTTCTTGGAGGATTGTTGACGCTGACTTCAGCTTGGACGACTAAGTCCTTTCTAGAAGAAGTGCTGACTGTTAAGACGGAAGATCTTGCGGGTGCGTTGATCTCCGTGGATGCTGGATGCTCTACAGGTTCCGGTGTCGAAGCGGATCCCGTAGCTTCCTTCGAAGAAACTCGATGCACTGGTGCCGGCTTACGGCACATCGATGCGAAATGTCCCCACTTATTACAAGAGTTGCAGCGCCGATTTCGGGCTGGACAATTTTGAAATGCTGAATTATGCCATTTATTTCCGCATCGTTCGCACAACTGAAGCTTGCCTGCAAACTTCTGCTGAACTGTACCGCGGAACTCTACAGCTGACTGCGGATGGAAACGTCCATCTTGGAGGCCACCATCTTGCCTTCCCGAACCCGGTGGAATGACGTCACGGCCTCCCCGGCTGGCCAGGCCATCTTGAATTCCTGTGCCGCCATCTTGAGCGCGCCGGCCTCCCCGGCGGCCCAAGCCATCTTGATTCTCCACGCCGCCATCTTGAGCGCGGCGGCTTCCCCGACTGTCATCTTCCGCGACGCCACCTTCTCCTCGTCGACCTACTGCTTGTACTTGATGATGCGAACCGAAGGCTTGGTTCGCCAACGACAAAGATTCAAAACTCCGACCAATCTCTTCAGCTTTCTCCAAAGACAACCTTTCGCCATGTGCGAGCAGCTTTTCTCTAACCTGGGGGTTAGACGTTCCATGTATGATTTGATCTCGGACGCGCTCCGCGTACGTCAGCCCGAACTTGCAACGTACGGCTTTCTCCTTTAGAGCGGTCACGTATTCTAAAAAACTTTCCCCCCGAAATTGACGACGGCTTGTGAACTCATGTCGTTCAACAAGCGTATTTGTGGACGCAGCGAAGAGCCGGTCCAACTGCTCCAAAAGTTGGTCGAATTTCGAAATGGCCGGAGCCGAGGATGCGGTTACACTACAGTCGGTCGCGGAGTCGGTCACGATAGGGCTGGTTACATTAGCGTCGGTCACGTTACTGGCGGCGTCCCTCCTTGCTTCGTCCTGCTCCGCCTCAGCAAAATACCTTCGTTGCCCCTCCCTACCCAAAACACTGACGAGCGCCGACGCGCGTCGTCCGTCACTCCAGTCGCTGCCGCCAGCCGCCTCGAGATGGGCCTGAAACAATTTTTTCCAGTTATGCCACGGAATCGGAGGCGGCCCCGGCAATTCGAGGAAAACGGGCAGGTTATCGAAGAGGCCCATGCTGCCAAGCAGGAAGGAGAGAGACGCAGGAGCAGAAGCAGAAGAACGAAGTAGTGCGAGGCCTAAACGACGGTTCGACAAGCGTCAGCACAAAGAACGTTAGGCCTCGCGACGCCAGACGCGCCGGACAGTCACACTCGAGCGAGGTCAAACGCACTCACGTTTTCATTCTGCCGGACCCGTCGACGATGTCGTCGCAGCAGAAGAAAAGCATCCCATCCTCGTCGCCAAAAAGATGTTGTGTCGTGGGCGACGGCGAGCGGCCTCGGCGGCGACGGGAGCGAAGGCTCAGCGCGCCGGGCCCACGCACAAGCCCAAGACGAAAGAGTGCGGCCTGCTCGCACCAAGACCAGAGCCCAAAGAGAACGTTTATTGTTCGACAAGACGACACCTAGACGCATACGCACGTGACCCGTCACGTGCGACCACAGCAACGACATCTAGTTACAATTAACACAACCAAGCGCCCACAGTGAGCGGGCGCTCCACTAGAGGGCGCCACTACACCACACTATTCTATTGCACCATCAAAGCATTCGGCCCGCTCTGCGTCTTTTTTTTTTATTTTGAGGGTGGGGGGGGGGGGGGGGGAGGGAGTCATTGCTCGCGCGTTGGTTTGGGACTTTGGATGAATTAAACGTCGGCTTCGGGCTTTGGCAGTTCGGATTTTTGAACGACGACGGCGGGGGCGCTCAGGTTTCTTGTGAGGGATACACTTCCTGTCATCGCAGTCTGGATTTGGACTCGCAGGCGGCTTGCACTGTGATCGTTGGCGCCTTGGCTTTGATTTCAGCGGCTTTGATTTTGTCACTTGGACGTTTGATCTTCTCGTCGTGCAAGAAAGCTTTGCGTACCAACAATCGTCGGCATTAGACGGAGGAGCTTCTGATATTTCTTTTTATTTCCCTGAAGTTATTACAAAAAGGCTTCATAAGATCAATTCATGCATTGTTAACGTAATAAGGGTGGATTAGTAACCTTTACATCAACTTAGGTGCGAAGAACAGCCTGTCGCCACGCTTAAATAAATGTCTACATTTCTACGTTTAATTGAATTTCTACATCGCACCGGAAGTGGACGCCCTCCACTGACTTCGAAACAGAATGCCACTCCCTCAGTAATCAGTGTGCCGCTACTTTCACCGCAGCGTAGCTAGGCTTGCAGTGAAGCGCTATTTTAAGGCACACATCCATTGCGATATATCTGCGTGCACGTTACGAACAGCCCACATTTCCCCCTCCCCATAACCACGGACGCTGTAACAAAATAAGTTATCAAAACCAATTTTAATTGTGTCATGGTTGGCAGCTGTCACCGTGTTTTCGTTATGGCGAACGACGGCAGGCTTGGCGTGCATGCACGCCGTTGTAATGCTTCAGATTCCCGACCGCTGGCACGTCGGCACTCACGTCCCAGAAATTTTGCAATGACCCCAGCCTTGCTAACGCAATAGGACTACGAAACTGCAAGCGGCTGAACAGCTTCGCCTCAATGCCCTCGCACCTCCAGGCCAACTCACCTCCTACCTACCATAACCAGAACGCAAGAGAGTTTCCTGAACAAATTCGATTTGATTTATTGATTTATTGTAGTGGTTAACGCGCCGACGCAACGCAGGCGATGAGGCCCGCCGTAGTGCAGGACTCCGGATTAATTTTGACCACCTGGGGATCTTTAACGTGAGCCGAAATCTCGCACACACGGGCGTTTTTGCTTTTCGCCTCCATGAGAAAAGCGGCTGCTGCCGACGGGATTCGAACGAACAAGTTCCTCACAAACACCTCAACTCCCTCCGGATCTGACATCTAGTCTGCAAGGAAACCCACCTTGAAACTTGACTTGGTTGAGAGGCTAACTGCTTTAAATTCACCTCTCCCCGTCCCCGGTGGAGATATCTGCGCATCTAGAGGTTGTTAGCA
Organism: Haemaphysalis longicornis; assembly: GCF_048455015.1. Lineage (NCBI taxonomy): Eukaryota > Metazoa > Arthropoda > Arachnida > Ixodida > Ixodidae > Haemaphysalis > Haemaphysalis longicornis. The sequence goes on from NW_027526282.1 coordinate 7,341,333, forward strand.
ACGTGCACTCCAATTGTACATATAAATAAGGGTGGACGTATTGTGGGCATATTCGTAGAAATTAAGGAGAAATGGACGTGGGCAGGGCGTGTAATCCGAAGGCAAGATAACCGTTGGGCATTAAGGGTAACAGAGTGGATCCCTAGAGAAGGCAAGCGTGGCAGAGGGCGGCAGAAAGTTAGAATGGCACGTGAGATGAAGGAGTTTGCGGGGATAAAGTGTTCGCAGTTAGCACAGGACTGGGATAATTGGATATTAATGGGAAAGACCCTTGCCTTGCAGTGGGCGTGGATACGCTAGTGACGACGACGACGACGACGACGACGATGATGATGATGATGATGATGATGATGATGATGAAGGGAGGAGGTTTACTTGATACCAAGATCACAGCATCAATTGGATTTCTTCGTCCATATATATTGGATATTCACATTGCAAGGCACGCACGAGAATGAGCATCAAAAACGAAGCCCGTAACACAACAATATAAAGGCATAAAACTGTAGCACTCATAATAATACGGCACGACGGCTGTGACCCCCATGCACACATTCAAAGAAAACTAATTGGAATAAATTTGTTTGAACGTCTGGATCTTTACCCCACGATACGGTCAAAAGTTAGGGCTGCAGTTAGTGGAATTGCTGATCTTCGAATCAGAGTGGCAGTTGAACGCCTTCTCGAAGGGTTCGAAGTTCGTAACCGCCTCGTTGCAGCGCGGCGACTCTGGAGAACCGGATTCACGGAACTCGCAGGTGCTGTGACAGAACGTGAGGAAAAAAATTTGCTCGGCACTGTAGTTAGCCAGTCCTTTCAAAGGAAGGTCCGTGGTAGCATTGCGAAAGCGTGCGTACGCTTCGTACGCTACGCGCAGCGCTGGAAGCTCAGGAAAGGCCAGGTCGGTGTGTACGCATGGTAACAAATTCCGTAAGCCTCCGCGTGAGGTTGTGTCTTCGGTCGCAAAGACGCCATCGCCGCCTCCAATGAGCATTGCGGTGTCGAGTGCTTTTAGTACTGCAGAGGCGTAGATGAACCCCAAACCTCCATAGGTCATGGCGCTGGTGCCTTCCAAGTAGAAGAGAGGCGAATCGAGGGCGGCGACCGACACAGAGATGACGTGCGATAGAGGGTCGTACGATGTCACGTGTCTGGCGTCAAGCCGAAAAATCTTGGAGGTGTCACCAAGTGACTCGCTGGCGTTGCTGTGGTCGTGGAGGGGGCGTCTACTCTCCACCCACTCGTTGAAGAAGTCTACAGTGCTGGCGTTGGTCATGCGGAGGGAACCTAATTCTAGATCTTTCTGAGGCCAGATGAAATCACTGGTTTTCTCACGCGTGACAGACAAGGCGTCTCTTGAGGCGTTGCTTTTTTTCTCAAGAGGACTCATTTTCTCAACTGCGACCTTCCGAACGTTCCGTAGGTGAATACTGATTGCAAGCCGCTGCTGTTCGGTGAACTTGGCTTTGTTAATTGCTGCCAGCGAGTCGTAATATATGCTCTCCGAGTGGGCAACGCACATAGTCCGCAAGAAAAGCCTGCGCCCGGAGTGGCTGTTTAGGAAGCTGAATACCTTATCGCTCGCGAATGGACCCAGAGCTTGCAGGAACCACCAAGTCGTGTGGTAGAAGAGATCCCTCGGTGAGTGAGTGGCAAATATCCTGTTCATCGCCGCCAGGAAACGCTCGTTGGCTAAAAGGACGAAGTCCTGTTCAGAGACATTGGGAGTGACGGCATACGCAGACTGGAGAATCGTCAACCAGTTGGCCACCGTCAAACCTCGCACGAAAGAAGTCAAGTTTCTCAATGGGACAAGAAACGGCACTGCCACTGCTGTGGCGTTTTTTAGGGTTTCGAAGATGTTACGTTGAACGTCTGCGCTTCTTTCGGCCAGGAATCTGTAGTACTGCTGGGATGGCTCTCGCATACGGAGAATAGAGGCGTTGAATTGCCACAAGTAGGAGTCGTAAGCACCTGCGTCGGACAGCAGGTCCTGGTGGAAGGCGTGCCAGAGTGGTGGCATAGGCGACGGAAGAATGCGGACTACGCGACGACGGTGGAGCTGAGTGGGGGGTGAGAGCTCGAGCCGGAACCAGAGTGGTAGGGCCCACTCGACGGAGAGCTCCACAAGCGCCTGCAAAGAGAGGTTTATTGTCACAATGGCACCACGTGATACCCTGCACCAAAGTGAGTCAGAAGTGATTTTTTACTTTTTCCCAAATTGGCTGCCTCATAGCTTGGATGTGGTTCAGTTATCTAGCCACCGCGAGGAAGCAGAAAGGAAAGAAGAAAAATTTTCTTTTATCCTTATTTTGCTCCATTGGCACCACGCCCTTGCGCGCTTGTAGTATGCATTGTAAGATGAGTCCAAAAACACGTATAACTGCAGAACTAGAACTTCTACGCTCCATTTAGCCCCCTTTTTTTCCGCCCTGTTAGGCAATGCAGGTAAACCAAATCGGACATCTTTAGCCACTGGAGAAGATGCTCCGCAATGAATGATCACGAATGACGACAAATACGTGGTACGTCACGGGCATATAGTCTGCATCCTAACAACTGTGACACAAACAGATGCGAATCATCATGGACGACTGACCCGATCTGATGCCTGTACAGAGGGTATTCAGTTTTGCATGCTATAACGAAATGCGGAGGGTTTACGACGTACGTAGGAGGCAAGACAGAAGATCCCACATGAAAACAAGACATTAAGTTTTCTGCTCCTGCTGACAGTCCGTTCCTTTGCTTACGCAATACCATTGGGAGCACCAGCTGGTTATTCCTAGCAACATCACGTTGGTTCCAATGAAGTGAGAATAAATTTCACATCACAGGCTCAAAAGAAATGTATGCCGCAAAATTGCAGCGTATGTCTGGGACTGACAAGCCGAGTGAGAGAAAGTACAAAAATTTTAAGGTAAATCTATTTGCAGGTTCCCATCATTCTCTCTCGATTATAGCATATGCTTCTGAACTTTGGCAGCCCCTTGACGGAAAACTAGTTTTGTACAAATTTTAGGAACCGTAAAGATCCACAGAGCCCAAGGGCGGCGTCTGAAATTTGGGTTTTGGAGTTCAAGCGGTATTCACACGACGGAGCCTTTCAGCGGAGAAATCCGAGGGAGATCGTGACGTCACCGCAGGCGGACTTCCGCTCGGCCAGCTCCTTTGGTCACACGGAGGATACGACTACCTCGTATCCTCGTCTATTTCGACAGCAGGGCTGCCATAGCACCGCCGATTCCACGACGGCGGCAATTTCTGCGAAAGCTTCTACGTACTGATCTTGTCAGCCGGCCAAAAATTGGCCGTGGACGCGATGCAGGCTTTGCCGCAGATAGAGAAGGGCGAGCGATGCGCGAGGCCGTGGGTGGGGAGACGTGCGCTGGGAGCAGCCGGCCCACATACAGGTTTTAGGCTTAACCCTGCGGCAAATATTCGATTGCTGCTCTCGCAAGCGGCGCAGTTGACGATTTTTAATGCAGTTTACCATCGCATTATTACACCCTTTTCTGTATGTGCCGCTTTGTTTGCGCCTTGGGGAGCGACCTTCGCCACTTCGCGGCCGCGGCCGCCGCTCGCACAGCGACCGTGCTGGGGGTATGCGCGGCATTTTCAGTGCGCCTGTCCTGTGCGCAGCGTATTTTCGCGTCCAGTGTTGTAAAATGCAATAAAAATACAGCGCCTGTCACCTCGTTCATAAAGTTTCTCAGTAGCTTACCTAGAGTGGAATCTGGCGCTAGCGTCAACGTGATTCGGCGGAGGCGCTCTACGCCTCCATGAGTGCCGCCATAGTGTGTAGTTCGGCCGGAAGTTCGGCGTGGCATGGCCGGCAATGACTTTGTGGCTACGCAAATTGAGGTTTTGTTTAAAAAATTGCTGCCAAAAGTGCTGCTGCCAACAAATTCTGTTTTCTGTAAGGCACTGTGTTAGAGGGCTTATGTTGCAAAACAAATTTGGGGTTACAAAGAAAAAAAAAGTAGAAGTCCTGCCTTGGTCATGCTGCCAGATACAGCGGGCCGTCCCGGATATATATTTTTAAATTATTACATACTCCAAACTGGATGAGGTTTTATTTGATTTTTTGTAATATTTAGCTGAAAAAAAATATTTATATTGTCTAAAGCTGTGTTCTTGCTCCCTCTCATTAGTCTCATTATCGTATGCTGCGCGCCTTGGCGGGCGATGCAGATCATGCAGATGCAACATAGAGATGCACGAATGATGTAATCGCGTTGTATTTATTTGTTTTGTCTAAGCGAGTATAAACAAACGTAGGGGCGAAGCCTATTACCGCAAGTAAGTCCAAGCACGCGCGAAAAGCATTATGAAATTGCATGAATACTTCAAATGGCAAATAAATACTGGCTTGTCGAGTCGCTATGTATGTTGCCCCATTGCGCCTGTCCAAGGCAGCGCATGCATGTTTCAAGTCAAGGGGTAAGTAAACGCAGCGACGGCGACGAGCGACACGAAAATTGTAACTGAATGGGTGCAGAAAACACACAGTGTGCGCTAGATAGTGTGCGCTAACGAAGCTTATTTACTGGTGGGCGACAGCAGCAAGCGGTATAAAACAGCAAGCGGCCGCCGGGGCCCTCGCTCGCTTTTTTTTCGGAGAGAACCAGCCCACAGGCGAGTGGCAGTGACGATACAGTGAACTGTAGCGACGAGCGCCGACGACAGAGGACATAGGCGGCAGTGTATTAATTTTTTTCACTTGTCGCTTTCGCCAAGTACACTCTGTTGTTGCACCTTTTGGGTTGCGTTTTTCGCGTCACTTGTCGCCGTCGCTGCATGTGGTCACCCCTTCATCTGAAGAAACTCCCCGTTAACGCGAGCACATGCGTTAAGAGCTAATCACGCTGCTATTTAGACATGTCTGTGATAGCCATTGAATGTCAAACAGGGCGTCTCGAAAACAGAACTAACAGACGCTTCAGACCCGGGAAGCCTAATCCGTAGTGCTTTGCACTAGCCGCTTGCTGCCAATCCGATTCCCACAGTACCCACAATTCCCATGGCGGCGTGCGATCGCAGCGACACTTTCCACTCTAGGTGATATTCAGAAACTCTATATACCTCGTTAGAACTTGAGTCGCGGCCAGATGCCCGACGAGCTTGACGAAATCCCGCCGCCTCCACCGCCAAACATCAGATCGTTTGTACCTCGCGAGCAGATGCTCCGACCTCAGATCGGAGCGATGGGCCGGAGAGAAACCGTGACGTCGGGGTCACGTGGCGCGCACTCCTAGGAGCGACATGGCAGATTTCTCCATCATGTGAATACCCCTTTAACAGTTTCCCGGGGATGATGAGCAGTTTGGAAATGGGACTTTATAGAGTGCGCGCTGGAGGGGGCATACGGCCACCTAAGTGTCCACGGATAATGTGTGTGCGGATTATATAAGGTGCGTGCCGAAGTGTGCGGATAAGGTGTGTGTAAGGCGCGCTATGTGCGTGATGGTTATTAGATAGCTGGAATTACAGCCTTTATCGTTCTATATATTATGAGAAACCACAGGGACCAAAATGAGGTGCGTTTCCGGCTTAAGCGCACGCACTAAAGACGCTTTTTGTACGCGAAGGTCAAGAGCATTCTTTGGGGAGCCACGAAAACAGAGTCGACGAAAAGCCCGTACATTGAAAAATTGGCCACGTATCTGCTCACTTCGCTGCAAATGCCGTCGAAAGACGACAGCCTTCTGAAGCCGCTGTAACGTGACGTGCTGTCCTCTCAACAGCGCGCACCTGCCACGCTCTTGCCCTGCCATCTCGATTCTCCAACAATAAACACAGGGGAGGTTAGCTCAGGTCTATTCAATTTTGCCGCGTTCCATGTGCACTGCTCGCTCCCTCTACTGGCACCATTTGTTCTTTTTTTAAATTGTAACTGCGGCCACAAGGGGTGTGCCGCCAGCGCTTTTTGTATTTTGAGGCCGAAACATTTTTACGGGGTATTTTTATTACTCGCTAACGCGAAAGATAAGCAGCAACGTACTGTTAATAAAGGAATAATGCAAATATCAGCTACGTCTTGAGATATTGTTGCAAATATGCCTCAAACTCCGTTTTTGCTCAACAATGTTGACAAGCATGAACATTGCCAACAGATTTGGTAGTATAGTAAAGCATTGCATATATAAGCGTCTCGTTCAGAGTTCTCTTGAATTTTGGCTTTGTGGTTGAATCAAGTCAACGGCCGTAAGGTGGACAAATTGACAGACATAGTCACAGACCAAAGTTTTCACATTTTAGTAGCCTAAGAAAGGCTGTCGTTTTTAAATATCTTCCAGAGTAGTGGAAATATTATTAATTAAGTAATGGGAATATCTGCCGGAGTTGTAGGAATATTAATCTGAAATGTGCACTTCGTGCAATTGGGAAAGAGTCTTGTCGTTCATCTCCGTCTGAGGCTTTTCGGCACTAAGTATGGGGTAGTGCAGGCAGGGGTATAGTTAGGATATTAGGGCGCTATTGGAGACACTGTTCCACAATTTTCTTGTCAAAGCAGCTGACAGAAGCATTTTAGAACAAGGGGAAAGAGGCAACTCCAGTATCCTTACCCGCAGAGACGTCGCGTAATTGTATCTGAGTAAAGCCTTCCCCTTCTGATCGTCGCCGATGGTGGGCCAAGCAAAGCTGCGGTTGGCTACGAGTTCGACGAGACGTTCTATTCTCGCCTTTCCACAGCCTGTGCACATCTTGCAAGCCTGCATCATTGCGGCTGGCTTCGAGAAGCTGTCGGAACTTGTACCCAGGGAAGACGTCTCGGTTCCCAGCCTGGCGGCCCAGTCAAGGATCATCTGGGACACGATGTCTGCCGCTAGCCGGCCGTAGCGGTTCCTGGCCGCCTTACAGACAAACGTGCCGAAGTCGTCGCACGGTCCCGGAACCGAGTCGTTATCCTGGCTTCGGTCGAGAATACCGAGCACGAGGGCGTGACGAATGCAGTCCGGGGTGGCGCAGACACCATCGTCCCAGTCCGAGCGGCCGCCCAGTGGCAGCGCCAGGATGAAGACGATGAGGGCGACCGCGGCGATGATGGCGCCGGTGAGGTACACCTTGAAGCGCTGCGCGGCCTCCGCCCTGATGCTGCACACTCCCCTCGGCGACAGCGGGGCGCACTCGCTGCAGTACCCTTCCGACGGCGACTGCGTCGGGGAGAGCATGCAAGAAACGCACAGTCACCGCTGCTGTTCACCAGGGTGTCGTAAAGGCTATTCGCCGGGAAAAAAATGATGCCAGCTGTAACTAGCCCCGAAATACTTGGTAATTCAAGCAGCCAAAATGCACAAATGCAAAAGCGAGAAAACCACCGGTCGCGCTTCGTCATGGTGTGTGTAGGCATGGGTGACCATGAATTGCTTGAACGGACTGATGGAGTGGGACTTTCAAAACGCACGGGCAATTCATCGCACTTGAAGAAGTTGTACGTTAAAGGGCTGCTACGTCAGCGGTCTGGCGGCGGCACGCACACAAAAGGTACGTACGTGCACAGTAGCGCCGAACCTGCCGTGCCGCCAGGCCGACGACCGCCAGCGGCGTGCGTCGCTCTGCGGGTGAGGGCTGCGGCCGGCGGCAGGGCGGCACGGCAAGTTCGACACTAGTGTGCACGTAGCTTAACGCGTACGCGCCGTGCTGTGGAAACACGTATTGTGGTTTGCTGGTACACATTATACAGTGTTTAAGTTAAAAGCGGGTTTTAAAATTGCCCCTAAAATTTCCAAAGCTTGCACCAAAGTCAGAATCGCTTGATCAGTTGAATATCTATAGGAAGCACAGTTATGGATCTATCAAGATCCGCTCACCGCGATTTGACAAAATGGTTCTCTCCGCCTGTGCCCGAAGTATGCCCGAAGACAGTTGGTTCGGAGCGTTCTTACCGCACGATGGGCGTGCAAAAACAAGTTCTCTTGAAGCCATTAACCCACAGGGATGGCAATAGGATTGAGCACGGGTCAGTTTTCCTGGTTACACTGACGGGCAGCTCCCCTAACACCACCAAGCCAGCACACGTACGTGTTCAGGGGTTTAGAAAAAGGGGGTTACTCACATCTCTAGCTGGAGGCGCGGTGATGCTGCTCCTTGCTTCACTAAAATCTCGAGGACCTGCGGGGGTTGCCGGTGTCGGTTGCAATGGTGGCGGGTCAACGACAGCATCCGGAGGCAAGCAGGGGGTTTGCAGCGTGTCGGAAGCGGAGGGCATCGAATGCTTGCGTCTGTCCTTCGTCGCAGGATCTAAAGAGTGAGGAGAAAGAAAGATAGCGGTCGGCACTAAGTACAACTTTACAAGGAGAGAAAGCACTAAGCGCTTCCGACGAATTGTTAAGGTGAATTCATTATTCCCGAATTGAGCACCGCATGAGGGCTGCTGCCAGGTTTCATCTGTACTTCTATGAGTTCTACTTCGGGGTACCTGCGCAGTACAGCGTTGACGGCTGGCTACCGCTCGCTACTGCCGAGGTTGCGGCCGCCAGCGATATAGACGCAATTCATACTGCCCTGCAGTGCAGTACATGCAGCAGCTCAGAGCGGCAAGGTTCGGTGGTGAGTGTTCCGCCGCTGGGTCACGCGGGTGGGTATGCTCCTTCTGTGGATTTGGACCGCTGTGTCAATGTTGGGGCTCACACAAAAACGGAAAATCACGGCTGTTGCCCAAGGTTGTTATGTTTAAAGGCAGCATGAAGACAAAATACGTTTGCGTCCCGATAGCAATGTTAGTTATTTTACCGGAAACTTTAAACAAACAAAAATATAATAAAGAAAACCTGTGAAGCAGTGGCGAATCCCTAGCCACTTTCCCGCAACTTTTTTATGACGTCAAAGAAACTTGTTTGTAGGATCGGTGGCCGTTGACCTAAACCACCACCAAGAAATATGACAGTAGGAGATTGTAGTGGAATCTCTTGTTTAGTTAGACCGTATCACCAGAATGCGAAGGGACAGAGGTGATAAATGTTTTAGCGCTGGCCCATATGACGTCACTTCTGCCCATACAAGTCACTGTAGCGCGAAATTTGAACCTGTTATAACACTTCTTGTATTCTTTCGGTTAAAAATGTGTAAAAAATCGGAGAGTTTCTGAATAATGTGTACCATCCTTATTACGCTTGTGTAAGTGTGACAATATGGCTATAAGCAGCAAAATACGCTGGATCATTTCATTGTTTTTAATTTTTGTTTTGTTTCTTTTATGATGTAAAATTATATCAGGATAGCGGTGAAGTGCGTTTGCTTCGCTATTTGTTTTTTTCTCGAAGATCTAAGGCGTATATGCCGCATTGGTCCGTTCGCGCTATCTTTTACTCATATTTTCGACGTTCTTTTCCGCGTTTTTTACTACGGTGTTCGTTTTTTGGAACACATGTATAAGATGCATATTTTCGATTTTGTCACATCATTTCTGTAAAAAGTTTATTTTTTCTAACGCGGAACACGGCGGCGATTAGATCCAAATCGGTCTCCTCCGCTACCTCAATGAAGAACAATTTACCTCGCTAATCAACTGAATGGTATTACGGCACGGTACCGGCTGACTGGCGCCACGCGGACATTACTCTTCTCCCGAAGCCCATTCAGCCCCTCACTTCCGACAATCTTCGCCTCATTTTTGTGACCTTATGCGCTGGCAAACGTTTTCAGCACTTTGTCGCACGCCGGCTCACGGACTACGTCGAAAAGCGTGACTCACTCCACCACATAGTCTGATTTTCGGCCCCACCTATCCCCCCATGACATCCACCTGCAACTTAAAAGGCAAATCATTGCCAACCACAGCAAGACTCAGCCTAGTTTCATTATAGCCGTGCAAAGGGCTTTTGACAATGTCACCCATACGGCCACTCTGTCCAGTCTACGTGCCCTGAAATGCGAAGCCGCCACCTACAATAACGTGCGCACTACCTATCTCACGGACCGCACAGAACCACTCCATCTAGGCCCTGACACCTCGGACAAGTTCAACACACCAGCAAGGGGACCGCGCAAGGCTCAGTTATTTCACCCCTTCTTTGCAACATCGCACTGCATCGAGCAACACCGAGCATCTCACACGCATTTTATGCGGAGGACCTTACCATACGGACCAACAGCGGATCTCTGGGCAACCAAAAAGTCGACCTTGAGAAGGTCATCACAACCACCACCAACTACCGTATTTACTCAATTCTAAGTACCACATTTCTTCCAGGATCGCGATATCGAAAGTGAGGGTGGTGCTTAGATTACAAATAAACTAACCCCCCTCACAAATACTTTATTTGCGACGGTATCTGGACGAGACGGGCACAAGGAATCATCTTTCATTTGGCAAACATTCTGGAGAAAAGTTTGTAGAGGCAGTGAATCCGTTGCTTGCGTCTGATGCTCAGGCACCCCTCCTTACCCCTCGAGTCCGTTGCACCGTTTGAGTCGCCGCTCTCTGTATCCCACAGCAGGTATTCTGTTATTTTGAAGTGAAATGTTATTGAAAACTTCCGATAAATGACCTAGACACAACATTACCTTGTACCCGCTAACACGGGTCCGAAATCTATCTTGATATGGTTGCTTAAAGAGGGGCTGCTATGACTCGCAAGCACACTTTATTTCCAAAATGTTTTTTTATGAAATTACGGGAGGGCGCTTAGAACCAGGGGATGCTTAGGATGGCAAAAATGTGGTATATAAAACCATGCAGCCTTGTGTGCTCTTCCTATCCCACGGACCCGGACGCGGGGAGGGCCTCCCAACATTACCCAAGCCCCGACAGTCACCATAAACGCCCAGCGGGGCCCTATTCTGCAAAACCCTTCGTATTTTAGGTATCCCTTATCCCTATGATGGCTCAGCAGGAGCCCTGCTTCTCAGGCTCCGACAAACTGTATCGCAATTTACACATCATCAAACGCAACTGCACGCGCCGGAGATGCCTCAAAGAAGGTGATACCTGTAGAAATATTCAAGCAATGCTCTAGGGCCGCATCACGTACAGAACTCCATACTCGGCCCTCAAATGTCAGGAAACACCAAAGATTGGCATGATCACCCGCAAGGCTGGCAAAACATTTCTCGAACTCTCAGCTTTTACCTCCACCGAACGAATATTACGACTTTAGTCCTGCATAACACAGTAGCGGAGCACACGGGCGCGCACACCAACAACCAGTTACAACGCCTACGACTCCCAGCAACCGGGCAACAAGTACTCGACAAGCTAGGATACTCCCTCCTTTAAACGGCGAACGCTATACACCGCCAATCGATTGTTCATCGAACCGCCATTCACGTTCTCCCGATACCCAGGCACATGCACCCCATCTATAACATAGGCCGCGGACAATATCGGGTCACAAAATACACCAATGGCCAAGGAGCCCACTACACTGACGCTGCACGCTATCACACTCACCCCGCACACGCGTGTGCAGCCATCCAAGCAAACGGCGCCAATCTTACTACGCATACTTTCCTCACTGCCTCCAATGCCCCAGCCGGAGATGGTCATTGGTTCCTTAGTAACACACGCCCCTTCCTCCAACATTACCGCAGTCACAGACTCGCAAGCGGCTTGCCCGCGCTTTGCATCAGGAAGAATATCCACTATCGCAGCAACCGTACTCTCTCAATGGCCTGAGCTACCCCAGACATACATCGTATGCATCCTGCCCGTAGATTCCTTCCTGGGAATGAGGTGGCACAGGCCACCGCCCACCACCTCATCCACCGACCCTTTCCAGAAGGGGAAGACAGGCCCCTCCTTTAAACGTACACAGATATCCTCCGCCACTACAGGGAGCCCCGCCTCACCTTTCCCTCTCCCAACCCCTCCCTTTCCACGACAGACGCTCGCACGTACCGCCGACGGCAAACCCACACCGACTACCATCGCCCTCAACTTCACAAAATCTCACCAACTGCCTACCTCTACGATTGCCCTATCTGCCCCGATATCCCTAACACAGCGCCCGACCTCGTACAGCTTTGTCACGTCGACAACATATCGCCATTTCCCTCCTCCCAGGACCAGTGGAAGAGCTTTCTGCGCAGAAGACGGCTTGGAGACAATGAGTTTCTGATCTGGTACTATTGGAACTGCTACTAATGGAACAGCTAAGCGCAGACAGAATACAGTACTGGTGCAGTGCTGTACACGTACAGTTCTCGGGTACTATGCAGTGCAGCTTCGTGACTATGATTTCGTGCCAATCGCAGGCGTAATGCACCAACTCACGATTATTCCAGGCGTCAAATCTTTTTTGGTAACAGCGTAGTGTAAGAGATTGCGCTTGGTGGACTTTTTCTTCACAATTTCAATCTATCAATGAGAACGCGAACATTTTACTTCAAAATCGAAATTATTAATACACTTTTAAATTCAAGGTTGAAATTCTTAATAAACCGTATTCGCTACTTTATTTCTAATTCAATTTCGGAGAGGACAGATTCTGCTACCGATCCAGAAAATTTTATACACTGCTTTTACTCTTCTCTTCGTTTAGACTAAAACTGACGCTGGTATCAGTCGCAAAAGGTTATTTAAAAAAAAAAACAAGTTTAAACTTGTTTAAACGAGGTCTCCTGTCTGCGAACTGTGCTGCATGGCACATTACCATCACCACTGTTTCCGGTTTGGACGAAGGAGCAGCCGTACCTCTGTTTTGAGGTTGTTGCGTCGGCGGCTGGGAAGTGGCGTCGTTTACTGCCGCAACAAGTCCAGATCTCGGTGGCAAAAGTGTGCCCCGGTCTGGACGTTGGTCAACCGGCGGTTTGAAATCCCCCTGAACGACTGCTACCTCACCAGGCGGGAGCGCTGTTTGGTAGCGGCTGTACGGCATCGCTACCTTCTGCGTCTGTTGCTGCTCCCGGACGAGCCCCTGCGGCGGTGGCTGGGTGCTCGGAGTCGCACTGGGCCGACGACGTAGCGACGGAGCGTCACAATGGCCTTGCTTGACCAGCGAGTCGGAGACAGCGTTAAGGGCTTTCTCAGCTTGAGGGGGATCCTTCTGTTTGGCTTTCTTGCGGTCGCGCGACTTTTTAGGCCCGCTTGAAGAGCTTTGGGATATGATTGCCTGGTACATAGGCGCAGCTACCTCAGCGTCGGCTGCCCAAAGGTGGTCTGCCCGAGCGATGCCGGCGCGCCGTGGCTTTTTACGCCTGCTTGAAGAGCCCGACAATGTGGTCGTATCGCTGTGAGACGCGGGTGTCTCGACGTCGGCCACGGAAAGATCGCTTGCCTGAGCGGTCGCTGGTCTGGTTACATCGGTACTGAAAGACAAGATTGCCACAAGTGCTAGTGTTATATGCACACTAAAACTCCGAGTCCCAAGAATACTGAACTTTAGATTTTAAGCTTCTCTGTGACACTATAGAAAAAAAAGCTGCATTTTATTGCACATTTTGGGTAGTTAAGAAATAATTCAGTCATATACTTGTCGCTATTCACAAGTGTTTTTTACTTCTAGTAATACTTTATCGAGAATCTCTGCCGTACCCAAAAACACTACTACTACAGTAAAATGTAATATTCTACGCCCACACACCACGAAGAAACACACACTCAAGCAACTTTGTTCCTTTTTCACGTAAAAGCACTCTTAGAAGAAATGGCGTATCCAGAAATATTTTTCTCGGGTTCTGCAAAGGCATCCTGCACTTTGTATTCGGCTGCATATCCACGTAGACTACCTCCTGGCGGTGTTTAAACAGTTTTTCGAGTGCTTTGGCTCTGGCGCTTCTCCTTTCCTTGTGATGAATAGGGTGCATATTTTTAGGAATGGAGTTAATAGTGAGGTGCTTAAATATATCTCTAGAAACCCTGTTCTCCCTTGTTGGTGTTCCTTCATAAGATATACAGCCGTCGATAATAAACTCAAGCACATCAGCGCAGCCACTGTTTACGGCAGGCGGCCGGAAGAAGCCGAAGAGACTGCAATTTCTGCTGCTATTATTAATACCAAAGCAAAATTTATCTTCCGCGACTCCAAAACGGCTGCGCGTAATTTTGCGAAAAACAAAATTCAGGAAGAGGCATCCATAATTCTATTAAAGAATCAGTTCGAACCCCGTCAGATCCAAATTATCTGGATTCCTGCGCACTCGTCTCATCCAGGGAACGAAGCGGCCCACAGTTTCGCCGGCGAACTCATCAACCGGGCGGTGGACCAATCGTGCCTGCTAGGGTCTAAGGAGCCTATGGTTACTGTTCAAGAGATTACATCTCACTACAGAAATGAAAGACTAGCTTACACTGCCGCACAATATTTCCTAACGAAAATCCAGTAAGCGACATGGAGGCAACTCCTATCTCATACCTTTCTGAACCCTAATAGATTGGCCATAATGTACACAGGTCTGTACACTCCAAAGTGCAGAATGTGGGAGGCCGAAAAAGCCGACCTAGTCCACATCCTATATGAATGCCCTGAGCTCGAACCTAAAGCCGAATGGCATCTCTCTAACCAAATAGAGTGGGAGACTGCGGTGACCAGCTCCGAGCCTAAGACCGAAATTCAGGCCGCGGACTGGGCTTTGGAAGTCGGCATGAAGCAAGGTCTTCTGGCAACTTCACGGAGTCAAAAAGATTCCCATCATCAATCAAACTCAATGATTGTTGACCAAATAAAGTTGTTCCTCCTCCTCTCGGGTTCTGTCCGCTGTCGTTAAAAAATACAAATACCAATTTAGCCAAACCAGGTCCTGGTATTTAAAGCAGACAAGTTGAAAATTTTGGACACTGTTCTCAAACCGATGCACCTCCTTCACCATGCGTGTTCTTGGAAAAATTAGCTTCACTGATCGCACTGCAAAACGCGCAATCCTGTGGCACAGCCGCGCAGATGTCCCTGTGCCGTTGAAGGACTCCCCAGTATGCAACTTACAAAATCGTAAAGACGGTGGTGCTTCCAGCACTTGGGGAATATGTGTGGAATTATAGGTTGGCCCAACCTTAACGCCTTCGGTCGCTTATCCTGGGAAGACATACACCGCAGCAGTCGGGTGAACAACTCTCCAAGTTCTTGCCATTCCAGCTGCATGCCGTCCATGAAAGGTATTCCGGGCCCCATCACGCAACAAATGCCACGTGGTATCGGCCTAACAAGCAATACTAATACGCTACAAATAAGAACTTTGATGGCCAAAGACAAGTTACTTGATGTATTTTACACGGATGCTGTCTATTTTGACGCCAAAAGAGTGACGATGGTCCTCGGCCCACGTAAAACGCACTCGCGAGGACATAATGGTAAACCTTCGTCCGAGTCGCACAAATATTTGCTATCGCTGAGGCAAAAAGACACTTCAATAACGGCACGCACCACAGCATCGTTGGTACAGAAAGCCAAAAATCCGTTCTCCAAACCTGCGAGCGGGCACTGCACAGGGTGGAATCCGCATCGCGCGACATGATTTCATGGCAGTTGGGGTACACTTGCCCCCGATATACCTCGATTTGGTTCCCCTCACACTTGGCCACCAAAGCGTTGATGGTAATCAGCGGGGCCACGGGCCATAACTAGCGAAACGAGAAACCTTACCAGCCCTACATTGTCCGAGCTAAAAAGCATCGTTGCCGTATGGTGCAGATCCGCCTTTTTGAAGACCATGTACACTACAAAGTTACTAAATTAAAAAAAACCGTTTGTACACTACATACCCTCTCCTACACGTTTGATCGCACTGCTTTGTCGCGATTCCGACAGGCACAGCCCTGCCAATGAATGCCTTATTGTGTTCACAACTGAGGTCAGCCCGGCCGACCGAAGAGTGCATGTTCTGCGGAGGCTATCCGTGTCGTGAATCCATCTTGCAGTCCTGCCCCGTTGCCATAGACGTCAAGACCGCCGTCAGCCGGACCTCACGGACTCACCTCAGTGCTGCTTCATGAAAGATTCGTTCGCTCTAAATCGTCACCAGTGACAATGCTGGTAGAACTTCCTCATTGCCCGTGTTCAGGACAAGCTAGCGTTGGAGCAGCCACACACACCTCAAGACGCGCCGCCAGACGAAGCTGCTTCCCCTTCTGCCTCTGTGGAGGCTGCCTGAGACTGACTTCAGTCTTTGCGTTGCTTCCCTTCCCCACTCTCGCTCTCTGTAGAATCTATAGGATCTAGTCGTTCCAACTAGGAAAGAGAACGCGGGAAAAGAGCGACGTCGTTATGACAGTAGGAATACGTGCGTTGGATGTATAAGCCCCGCAGTGGAAGTGCTTGCGGGATACTGGGTGAATATGTGTGAGAAATGGTATGATGACAGTGCATGTTGGGGCTCATCGTACGACGGCCGCGTAAGTTTTGGAGGAGAAGACTGGAGGCGGTGGGGTATTTGCTTGCATCGGCAGTTTTGCTGTTATGTGGGGTTGAAATAGGGTTGGTTAGTGAATGGGGTAGTCACGACATTAGTCACTTCGGCAAGTGCTGCTGATACGCATGTTATGAAAACACAAGCTTTCGCTCTATAATTTGTGGTAATGGAGTTATACCGCCTCTCATTCCTTCCTTTTCTACAGTGTTGTGTCGCTTAGGGCGGCTCCTCCACTAGAACTAACCTGGAAGGCGAAACGGTGGAGGAGGAAGGAGGTTGGCTGCCGGGACTACGCTGCTTTCGCGTAGGGCCGAGCGGTCCACTGGCGAGAGACGGCAACCCCATCGGCGCAGGCGTTGGCTGGAACGGGAATGGTTCCGCCGTTGGCGGGGTCGCCACCTTGGCCGATATCGGTTGCGAAGAACGACGCCTCGACCTTCCGCGCTTCTTCGAGGCAACATCGGAGGACAATGCGCCGGAGGATTGAGTATCTAGGCTGTCATCAGCTCGGTGCTGCAGCGTGGGGCCGAGTGATCCACCGGCGACAGCCGTCGATACCAACCGCATGGGCATTGGAGGGGACGGGGGGGTTTCCACCATTGGTGGGGTTGCCACCTTGGCCTGTGCCTCTTGCGACGAACGACGTCGAGACTTTAGGCGCGCCTTCCAGGTGGAATCGGTGCCTTCAGGCTGGTTTTTCGACATCTTGGTGACTCACAACTTTCTTCTTCTTTGGAGCGTGCCGGGTAGGAGCGTGCGCAGAGCAGTGACCCTCTTCGTTTTTAAAAGTTTTTGGGTTGCTAAATCAGTGATACTAGACGAACAGTGATAATTAATCGGTTTGTCAATCACGACAATGTGAGCCATCAAGCAATCCTACAGATACTACGCTGGCTTGGGTGCCCGGCGCCTGTGGTGTCCTTTATAGAGTCGTTTTTAACACACCGCACATTTTCAATTAGAGTTTCAGGACAGGCGGTGGGCTCCTTTTCAACATGCCGCGGGGTACCACAAGGCTCGGTCCTGGCACCCATGCCCTTCTCCCACTCGCCTGGACAGTAGGGGCATTGAAAGATCTAAAATGCCTCATCTATGCGGATGACATTACGCTCTGGTCGACACTTCCAGACATTGCGGATCAAGAACACGCCCTTCAGAGTGCTTTAAATACGTTTGACACGTGGTGCAAACGCATGGGGCTCATGCTATCCCGCGATAAGACTGTGTTACTTATCGTCGGCAATCTAAGGGCTCGACAAAAACTGCAAAACCGACCCATTTTACTAAATCTTGATGGCGAGCTAGTGACGGAAGTTACTTGTCACCACATCCTTGGCCTAGACGTTGCGGCCTCCGGCTCAGCTACGCCATGGCTCCGGGATGCTCGCCGGCGCGCCCTTCTACTGCTGCATCTAGTTCGCCGGATTTCCATGAAATTGGGAGGAGGTCGCCCAGATATGGCTCGGCTTCTTGTACATGCAATCCTGCAGTCATGTATCACATACCAGGCTCAGTTTCAGTACATGACAAGGGTGGAGTGGGATCGTCTAGAGGCCATCAATAGAGAAGCGATGAGTACTATTACCTGCCTTTCTCGCTTAACGCCCATCTCTGCACTACAGGAAGAAGATGGCCTTAACACGATAGATGAGTTGGTTCACCAGCGGCGACATGCACGATCTCTACCTCAGGTGTACACATCTGTGACTGCTTTAAGCTGGTATATGGGCCTCCAAACTAACACGCCGCCAGATCCCTCTCCAGAACCCCGTCCTTGGACCCGAATATTAATTACTGACTGCACGCCTATGGGTCGGTCAAGCCGTGTTGCGCCGCAACTCTCATCCAGTGCTGGCCAAGATACGTTTTACGTCGACGCCAGAGTAAATGATGTAGGTTCGATGTTGTTCATTGATGATGATGATCTGCGTTGGTGCCTGATGGTGACGGCACTGATGACACGACGACGATGAGAACTGTTGAGGGTTTTAAAAAAAACTATATTTACACAGAAGACATATACAGGATATTTACAGACTGAAGTTGACAGAGTAAGAAATAAAATGAGAGTCTTAAGTCAGCTACAACTTTGTGCACGCGGCACCCCCGTCCGCAACGGACCCTGACCTAAGACTACCCAAGTGGTGAGATCCTCCCTAGCCTGACCTGGCTAGCCCGGCGATACGCCGGCCGTGCATAGCACATTAAAACCCTGAGAATTCGACCCCCAGACCTCGTGTCTCGTGGTTTTAATGGGTTACTTAGGCCCCACCCCCGATACACAGGCCAATCGGTATCTCCTGGGCACCTGATAGGATGAATTAGTAAATCCGGGCCTAAACCACGGTGGGCGACGCCCCCCGTAACCCTGAAAGACTGGTCACTCTCTCCCCCCAGAAAAAAAAGGAAGAGATCAAAACCGAACCAAACAAATACAACAAACACTCAAACACCCGAGGAAACACGTGCAAGCGCCCGGGGCAAGCTTCTACACACGCGGCCTGTGCCACCCGTTCCCACGATTCTCGTCCAATGCCGGACAGCCACCTAAGCCAGCTGAAACCCATAAACATCCGCATTAACGACCCGGCGCGTCCCCAAGATTCTCCGCCATTGACAGGCAATGCCCGGTTAATTGGACCGTGGGCCAGAAACAGCGCGTAGGGACAAAAGGACACGGCGGCCGGCTCAGGCGTCGCCTCTGCCGCGCCCATCCCGGGCCGCAACGCGCGCATTGACCAACAAAAGGAAAGCTACCGCCATAAATCGGCCACTGACTAACCACAGTTGACAGCTCCTCGCTCCCCGTCTCAAGCCGCTCGACGGACCAAATGGTTTTACAACCGTCCCTCTGGCTAAACGCGCGCGCAGGCGGCCCCCGAAGCATCCGACCCACGCATTCCCACGCTCGTACTACATGTGCTTTTCAACACACTGTTCAAAACAACGTCGCAGCCCAGCTGAGGCTCAAGACAATTCGTCTCCGCGCAGTCGGCATGATCCAAAGGCCGTTCGCTCTTAGCAAGCAGGGAGCCGCCGCTTCCCACGCGTTCGACTTTGCAGCGTCGCTGACGCCTGGAACCCTTACAGCCAGTATTTCGGGAAGCCTTATTACCACATCCGTCGTAAACCCAGCCTTGCAATTTTGTCAAACCTGCCATTACTACGCCCCTGAGAGGTCCCCGTCAACACTTGCTGAGCTCAAAGCGATTTTCGACGCCTTGACGGCTATAGAGCTGCTGAGGCCAGACCAATCACAACCTGTCAACATCTTTACAGATTCAATGCAAGCAGTCCGAGTCGTCCAGCCCTCCAGCTTCCGGAAGCCCTTGGCTTTAAGGTTAGCGGAAAAGTGAACTGGACAGCAGAAGAGGTTAGTAGAATAAGGTTAAAATGTTGGTGGAAAAAGAGCAGAGAACAATTTGGGAAGTCATGCGAACAAAGAAGTCAGACTACCACAAAAATTTCGTAAAAGTATTTTCTTTTTATTTTGACATTATTTTTAATTTATTTTGTTTGTATTTTTTGGCGAGGTGATTGTCAAGGGCGTTGCGACTAAGGCCGCTGTGCAACGCCACCCCGTTACAAAGGGGAAGCCACTAAGCATTATCATCATCGTCGTCGTGGTCGTCAGCCGTACTTTCTGCCTCTGGTTTGTTTGTGAACGTATTTGTACATGGCTTGTTTTGTTCATGGACACAAGTGCCCATGCCCCAAACCATCCACGCGAAGGCTGCTACCAAAGTGTTACGGTATCTTTACATGAAAATCGTGGAAACACAATGAAGGAAAAGAACCAGAACGCTCAGGACAAAGTATATGAAACCTGGAAGTGCAGGGGAAACGACCAAGGCAATAAAAAATGAAGTGAAAGAAACAGACAACGACCTGGAAAAAGAGGATGGATTCGAAGAAGTCCTTAGAAAGCTACAGGATCGGGAAGCAGGAGATCACAAGGGGAAAATTATTCGATAATAGCAAAGGGAGTGCATTGCTTTTTGAAGCCCGAGCGTGTTGCTTGCGGACAAAAAAGCTTATCCGCAAGCCGGTACAGGAAGAACTATGCGCAGGCTGCGGAAATAAGCCAGAAACCATGCGACATATTGTAACGGAGTGCAAAAGTATCCGTCCAGTCATAAGTGATGGAGCCCTCCAGCTTCCAGAAGCCCTTGGCTTTAAGGTTAGCCGAAAAGTGAACTGGACAGCAGAAGAGGTTAGTAAAAGAAGGTTAAAATGTTGGCGGAAAAAGAGCAGAGAACAATCTGGGAAGGCATGCGAACAAAGTCAGACTACCACAAAAATTTCGTAAAAGTATTTTCTTTTTATTTTGACATTATTTTTTATTTATTTTGTTTGTATTTTTTGGCGAGGTGATTGTCAGTGGCGTTGCGACTAAGGCCGCTGTGCAACGCCACCCCGTTACAAAGGGGAAGCCACTAAGCATTATCATCATCGTCGTCGTCGTCGTCAGCCGTACTTTCTGCCTCTGGTTTGTTTGTGAACGTATTTGTACATGGCTTGTTTTGTTCATGAAAACAATCGTTTCGTAAAACATGGTGCTCGCTCGACAAATACGGTCACGTAAGACATCGTCGCTTGCGTCGATCGGCCAGTGTCGTCTGAAACAACCCCAAAGCCCCGCAGTCCCGTGCAGCTAAACCAAACATAGTGCGCGCAGTACCAACAGCCGTACGCATCGGTACTTCTATGTTTACGTGTGCTTTCGTAACTTCCACTGTTTGTCCCACCATTATTCGTGCTTTAAAAAGAATGTGCGCTAAATTTAAGCGCAAATAGCTCGTTCGGCAAGCTTATAAGCTCTGCCGAATTTGCGTTTGCTTTTGCCACCATCCGCCAATCGCAGAGCTGTCTGGTATGACATCATAGGTTCTGTTGCGGGAAATGAGCTAGTGGGTCGCATGGCCATTCCCTTTTTTCCTAACTATGTAGCTTATTTGAGCGAACTTTACGTTGAAAGTGGTGTTAGAATGATTGTGTTTTCTCTTCATGGCTTCTTTAACACATTACGTGTGAAAATATTCAGCCTAAACTTCTAGCTCGTTAACACTGGCTCTGAAACATGAAACGTACTGCACTATTCATTTTTCGATACTGCGTTTTACAGTAGCCGTTACTTGGCTCGTTCTTGAGAAAACAGCCTGGACTTTCACCGGAAATGGGCTGCACTCTTATTGAAGTCGTGCAAGGTAATATGAAAAAACTCCAACAGACAAAGCAACACGCCAGCGTTTCCGCGAAATTTTGTTGCGGCTACTGTAGCCGCATACACAATTAACAGCCACTGAAATGTCGTGCCGTCAACGTTTTATTAGCATAAGTTTTGTTTTATAAAAACACGGGATGTGAGACTACAAGGCAACGCAGTGCACAATGGGTTCTGAACGCACGAACGTTCACGTTTTTTTTTTTTTTTTTTTGCAGGACATCTATGCCAACTTGGGGGTAGAAGAGAAACATTGTGACCTTTGAATGCGTTATATTATAAGGGGTAACCAAATAAATCGACAATTAAAGTGACGCTACAAACCTAACTGATTAGGTATTAAACTGGTTATGGTGTGGCTGTCGCCGTCGCTCACTTTACTGCCTCGTCAAACACACCACATGCGAATGGAAGCGACGGAGAAGCCCAGCGGCAATGTAATTACTTTATCGCTCGACAATATCTTTACGTTGCTCAAGAAAATAATGAAACGAAAGCTTCATTTATAGCTGGAGTTTAATGAAGCCAGCTTAATACAGCCGCAACTCTTATACTGCACACGAGTCTTGCTTCAAGGCACGCTGAACGTCGTGAACCTGCAGTGGGAGCACGGCCGCTTGTTCAGAAAACAGAAAGCCGGAAAAAGGATAGCTAGAACTGGCTTCGCAAATATGGAAGCACAGGTATGTGACCACTTAATTCTTCGCAAGAACCAACAACGCTAAACAGCCCTCTTCTCTTATCGTTCTTGTATTTTGAGTGGAACATAAATACAGAGCACCTGAAACTTATCTCCGTCAAATAGAAAGTCACATATAACTAATCTACCAGAGTCGCCGGAACGAAGGTTTTTACCCGCATGCCGCTTGCTGATCTTATAAGTATACAACACCCTCCCGATGTTCCAACAGCGTGACTTACGCACGCATAAAAACTGCTACCGAATGTATTGACCATGCTGTTAGTCTTGTCCTCTGCCTCTATTTTGGTTTCTTGTACGCACAGAAGGTCAAGTTCCTTCTCAATCATGAGGCGCTTCAATTGGTATTGTTTCGGTGAAAAGACTGACAACACTGTCATCAAATATAGAAACGTTACAACGTGATGTAGTTCCACGCAATTTTCTAGCTGTAGCTTACACCCTGGAAGGTCTGTCGTAGCCGAAGCCCCCACACCAGACAACACAAGACACCATTTCACGTACTGTTGCACCCACGCGGACAGCACACCTCGCCAGTGTCCGTCGACGCACGTTTGGTTTAGATGCGAAGCATGTCATGCTCGGGGCTGTGTCCCTCCCTCGCTTGTTGTTGTCCGCCGTCCGCACTCAACTGCGCATGCGCGTCTGTTCAGCCTCGTCAGCGTTTGAGCTGACGTCAGAGCAGTCCACTATAAGGAGACATAGTTAGGCGGCGCCCGGTTTCGATCCCACGACTCTGGCTGCAACGGGAGGTACGTGGCGCTCTTCACACTGCGCTCCAAAAACAGAGACGGGAGCATGTGCTACGAACGCGCCTTATGTCCTTCACTCATTCAAACTACGTCAAGAAGCTACTGATACAACGAAGGCACGCGAAGCTGAACGTCAACGGAAACGACAAACTGAAAACTTTAGAGGAGGACGTTGAATTTCCTGCGGGAAAGCTGTGGCGGAAAGCGCCACGCGCCTTGCAGCTCAACCAGAGAAGAGGACGAAGAGGGCGGGCAGCGGGGTAGGAGCGTGAGCTCGCAATAAAGACGAGAACCAGGAGGTGTTCGATCAGGTAACGCTGGTGTCGGTCTCTTCGCTCTCTCTACATTTCTCTACATTTCTCGGTCTCTACATGGGGGGTTCACACTACGTTCCCATTCGTGCTCCGATAAATGAAACAACATAACGGCAACACAACGGAACCTACACGAAACGCCCATGATGCTTCGCACCCTTCTCATGCTTCACCTCGGGAAGATGGTGTAATTATCTTGAATTCCCCAGTCTTTTACATGCGTATATATCGTGCTTCGGGACGTACATAATTTCTAGCGATTCACGCCCCTTGAAGCGGAGGGGCGCTCCTCTTGTGATTCCCTTGACGGAGAAATCTGGGGCGAGTCCGTAGAATTGCACTAGGTAGGTCACGTTAATTATTTGGATGTGCCGGATTGAGATCAACGGTTTTGCAGCGTCCACCGATGGGATGATGACCGTAGCGATGTTCTGCACCGGGTCGTAGCGAACGCACATACAGTTTTGGCGCTACGCGCAATGGCTTGCGTTCAGCCAGGCAAGCGACACCTCGGCTACGTCCTGTTGCGCTATCTTGAGGTCACCTTGTCGTCACAGCACGAGTTTGTAATCATCCCTCGGAGGGGACGCTCGTCTGGGAGCACTCGTGGGTCTAGTCGAAATAATTAAAGTAGTCGACGGAAGCGTTAGGCCTATGGCCGGCGTCGTTTTCCGCTCTCGTCGCCGCTGGACTCGGGCGACGACATCAATCAAATATTCCTTGTAGACTCAGTCCGCAAGTTCATCATAGTTGCCTTCACTTGGGTGTTGTAGCATTGTATTGTTTTCAGTTTGGCTTGCGTCTGTGTTCGGGAGCACCACGGGGTGGTCCCTTGGGTCGAGTGTCGAGCCTGGCATTGGTCGGGCCCGTTGCTTGGGCAAACCCCACTGGCACTAGGCCTAGCTCGTGCTGTGGTATAAAAAACTGCTCTGGATTGGCTGAAACTGCACTCAGAGAAGTGAAAGGTGTCGTCCGGTGTACAGAGACGACGCACTTCTCAGTAGAACATGGCAGTCTACGACAGAAACCGTTTGTTTGTATTTTTTCCTGCAATGGCGAACTTGCGGCTTGTAAAACAGCTCCGCTGTTACACATTCAAACGCTTTCCGTGGTCGCAATCGAACCCCTGCCCTTCGCGTTATGAAGCCGACGTCTATCCTATTGCACCATCAAAGCATTCGGCCCGCTCTGCGTCTTTTTTTTTTTATTTTGAGGGCGGGGGGAGTCATTGCTCGCGCGTTGGTTTGGGACTTTGGATGAATTAAACGTTGGCTTCGGGCTTTGGCAGTTCGGATTTTTGAACGACGACGGCAGGGGCGCTCAGGTTTCTTGTGAGGGATACACTTCCTGTCATCGCAGTCTGGATTTGGACTCGCAGGCGGCTTGCACTGTGATCGTTGGCGCCTTGGCTTTGATTGCAGCGGCTTTGATTTTGTCACTTGGACGTCTGATTTTCTCGCCGTGCAAGAAAGCTTTGCGTACCAACAATCGTCGGCATTAGACGGAGGAGCTTCTGATATCTTTTTATTTCCCTAAAGTTATCACAAAAAGGCTTCATAAGATCAATTCATGCATTGTTAGCGTAATAAGGGTGGATTAGTAACCTTTACATCAACTTAGGTGCGAAGAACAGCCTATCGCCACGCTTAAATAAATGTCTACATTTCTACGTTCAATTGAATTTCTACATCGCACCTGCAGTGCACGCCCTCCACTGACTTCGAAACAGAATGCCGCTCCCTCAGTAATCAGTGTGCCGCTACTTTCACCGCAGCGTAGCTAGGCTTGCAGTGAAGCGCTATTTTAAAGGGACCCTGCAACACTCTTTGAGCAGTGCAAGTAAACCTGCGCAACGTTTAGATTACACTGCCAGGAATACCTGAGCCAAATATTACACGTGCACGTGAAGCGGTGAGCGCGCAAATCGATGTGAAAGACGCGGAAAAACAAACCGCCCTCTCTTCAGTTGTCCTCATTATGCATGGCCTGAGTGACGTCACATAGGCCATGGCTGCCCGATCGGCTGTCACTGGTCAACTTCGCGGGTAGATACTCCCATTTCCGTCGTCGTCATCGCTGTATACGAACCTCTTCTATGCCTAAACCTGTAGGCACAGTTTTGCCGTTTCTTTTGTGTTTTGAGTGCGCGCGGAGTTTGAGTGCTGAGCTCAATACTTCCCTTTCAACGGGACCACTCGACTACAAACGTTTATTGCTTCAAAAACGCCCTACCAGCCCGAGCGCGCACTTGCGAGCAGGCACCCATGCCTGCTTTTTTGTGGCACCAGACCGGAAATAGGCCCCTCCGCGTTGCGGAGAAAAGGAGAAAACTACCCGGCATGTGATATATCGAAGGCTGCCGAAGAGAACGCCGCGAGCCGCCCCCCTCTCCGGGAGAGAGCGCGCAGCTTTCGTCGCGTTGCCCGCGGTCGAGTTGAGAGGGAACGATTATGCGCGATTTCTCATCGCGCGTAGTTTCGTTAATTGTGAACGGATTTTCATAATTCTTGCGGGAGGAGATTTCTGGGACAATAGACTTTATCCCAAAATACATTACTAGTAGTCGATGGCAAGTGTTGCAGGGTCCCTTTAAGGCACACATCCATTGCGATATATCTGCGTGCACGTTACGAACAGGCCACATTTCCCCCTCCCCATAACCACGGACGCTGTAACAAAACAAGTTATCAAAACCACTTTTAAATGTGTCATGGTTGGCAGCTGTCACCGTCTTTTCGTTATGGCGAACGACGGCAGGCTTGGCGTGCATGCACGCTGTTGTAATGCTTCAGATTCCATACCGCTGGCACGTCGGCACTCACGTCCCAGAAATTTTGCAATGACCCCAGCCTTGCTAACGCAATGGGACTCCGCAAATGCAAGGGGCTGAACAGCTACGCTTCAATGCCCTCGCAACTCCAGGCCAACTCACCTCCTACCTACCATAACCAGAACGCAAGAGAGTTTCCTGAACAAGTTCGATTTGATTTATTGATTTATTGTAGTGTTTAACGCGCCTACGCAACGCAGGCGATGAGGCCCGCCGTAGTGCAGGGCTCCGGATTAATTTTGACCACCTGGGGATCTTTAACGTGAGCCGAAATCTCGCACACACGGGCGTTTTTGCTTTTCGCCTCCATGAGAAAAGTGGCTGTCGCCGACGGGATTCGAACGAACAAGTTCCTCACAAACACCTCAACTCCCTCCGGATCTGACATCTAGTCTGCAAGGAAACCCACCTTGAAACTTGACTTGGTTGAGAGGCTAACTGCTTTAAATTCACCTCCCCCCGTCCCCGGTGGAGATATCTGCGCATCTAGAGGTTGTTAGCAACGTGCACTCCAATTGTACATATAAATAAGGGTGGACGTATTATGGGCATATTCGTAGAAATTAAGGAGAAATGGACGTGGGCAGGGCATGTAATCCGAAGGCAAGATAACCGTTGGGCATTAAGGGTAACAGAGTGGATCCCTAGAGAAGGCAAGCGTGGCAGAGGGCGGCAGAAAGTTAGAATGGCACGTGAGATGAAGGAGTTTGCGGGGATAAAGTGTTCGCAGTTAGCACAGGACTGGGATAATTGGACATTAATGGGAAAGACCCTTGCCTTGCAGTGGGCGTGGATACGCTAGTACTGACGACGACGACGACGATGATGATGATGATGATGAAGGGAGGAGGTTTACTTGATACCAAGATCACAGCATCAATTGGATTTCTTCGTCCATATATATTGGATATTCACATTGCAAGGCACGCACGAGAATGAGCATAAAAAACGAAGCCCGTAACACAACAATATAAAGGCATAAAACTGTAGCACTCATAATAATACGGCACGACTGCTGTGACCCCCATGCACACATTCAAAGAAAACTAATTGGAATAAATTTGTTTGAACGTCTGGATCTTTACCCCACGATACGGTCAAAAGTTAGGGCTGCAGTTAGTGGAATTGCTGATCTTCGAATCAGACGGGCAGTTGAACGCCTTCTCGAAGGGTTCGAAGTTCGTAACAGCCTCGTTACAGCGCGGCGACTCTGGAGAACCGGATTCACGGAACTCGCAGGTGCTGTGACAGAACGTGAGGAAGAAAACTTGCTCGGCGCTGTAGTTAGCCAGTCCTTTCAAAGGAAGGTCCGTGGTAGCATTGCGAAAGCGTGCGTACGCTTCGTACGCTACGCGCAGTGCTGGAAGCTCAGGAAAGGCCAGGTCGGTGTGTACGCATGGTAACGAATTCCGTAAGCCTCCGCGTGAGGTTGTATCTTCGGTCGCAAAGACGCCATCGCCGCCTCCAATGAGCATTGTGGTGTCGAGTGCTTTTAGTACTGCAGAGGCGTAGATGAACCCCAAACCTCCATAGGTCATGGCGCTGGTGCCTTCCAAGTAGAAGAGAGGCGAATCGAGGGCGGCGACCGACACAGAGATGACGTGCGATAGAGGGTCGTACGATGTCACGTGTCTGGCGTCAAGCCGAAAAATCTTGGAGGTGTCACCAAGTGACTCGCTGGCGTTGCTGTGGTCGTGGAGGGGGCGTCTACTCTCCACCCACTCGTTGAAGAAGTCTACAGTGCTGGCGTTGGTCATGCGGAGGGAACCTAATTCTAGATCTTTCTGAGGCCAGATGAAATCAGTGGTTTTCTCACGCGTGACAGACAAGGCGTCTCTTGAGGCGTTGCTTTTTTTCTCAAGAGGACTCATTTTCTCAACTGCGACCTTCCGAACGTTCCGTAGGTGAATACTGATTGCAAGCCGCTGCTGTTCGGTGAACTTGGCTTTGTTAATTGCTGCCAGCGAGTCGTAATATATGCTCTCCGAGTGGGCAACGCACATAGTCCGCAAGAAAAGCCTGCGCCCGGAGTGGCTGTTTAGGAAGCTGAATACCTTATCGCTCGCGAATGGACCCAGAGCTTGCAGGAACCACCAAGTCGTGTGGTAGAAGAGATCCCTCGGTGAGTGAGTGGCAAATATCCTGTTCATCGCCGCCAGGAAACGCTCGTTGGCTAAGAGGACGAAGTCCTGTTCAGAGACATTGGGAGTGACGGCATACGCAGACTGGAGAATCGTCAACCAGTTGGCCACCGTCAAACCTCGCACGAAAGAAGTCAAGTTTCTCAATGGGACAAGAAACGGCACTGCCACTGCTGTGGCGTTTTTTAGGGTTTCGAAGATGTTACGTTGAACGTCTGCGCTTCTTTCGGCCAGGAATCTGTAGTACTGCTGGGATGGCTCTCGCATACGGAGAATAGAGGCGTTGAATTGCCACAAGTAGGAGTCGTAAGCACCTGCGTCGGACAGCAGGTCCTGGTGGAAGGCGTGCCAGAGTGGCGGCATAGGCGACGGAAGAATGCGGACTACGCGACGACGGTGGAGCTTAGTGGGGGGTGAGAGCTCGAGCCGGAACCAGAGTGGTAGGGCCCACTCGACGGAGAGCTCCACAAGCGCCTGCAAAGAGAGGTTTATTGTCACAATGGCACCACGTGATACCCTGCACCAAAGTGAGTCAGAAGTGATTTTTTACTTTTTCCCAAATTGGCTGCCTCATAGCTTGGATGTGGTTCAGTTATCTAGCCACCGCGAGGAAGCAGAAAGGAAAGAAGAAAAATTTTCTTTTATCCTTATTTTGCTCCATTGGCACCACGCCCTTGCGCGCTTGTAGTATGCATTGTAAGATGAGTCCAAAAACACGTATAACTGCAGAACTAGAACTTCTACGCTCCATTTAGCCCCCTTTTTTTCCGCCCTGTTAGGCAATGCAGGTAAACCAAATCGGACATCTTTAGCCACTGGAGAAGATGCTCCGCAATGAATGATCACGAATGACGACAAATACGTGGTACGTCACGGGCATATAGTCTGCATCCTAACAACTGTGACACAAACAGATGCGAATCATCATGGACGACTGACCCGATCTGATGCCTGTACAGAGGGTATTCAGTTTTGCATGCTATAACGAAATGCGGAGGGTTTACGACGTACGTAGGAGGCAAGACAGAAGATCCCACATGAAAACAAGACATTAAGTTTTCTGCTCCTGCTGACAGTCCGTTCCTTTGCTTACGCAATACCATTGGGAGCACCAGCTGGTTATTCCTAGCAACATCACGTTGGTTCCAATGAAGTGAGAATAAATTTCACATCACAGGCTCAAAAGAAATGTATGCCGCAAAATTGCAGCGTATGTCTGGGACTGACAAGCCGAGTGAGAGAAAGTACAAAAATTTTAAGGTAAATCTATTTGCAGGTTCCCATCATTCTCTCTCGATTATAGCATATGCTTCTGAACTTTGGCAGCCCCTTGACGGAAAACTAGTTTTGTACAAATTTTAGGAACCGTAAAGATCCACAGAGCCCAAGGGCGGCGTCTGAAATTTGGGTTTTGGAGTTCAAGCGGTATTCACACGACGGAGCCTTTCAGCGGAGAAATCCGAGGGAGATCGTGACGTCACCGCAGGCGGACTTCCGCTCGGCCAGCTCCTTTGGTCACACGGAGGATACGACTACCTCGTATCCTCGTCTATCTCGACAGCAGGGCTGCCATAGCACCGCCGATTCCACGACGGCGGCAATTTCTGCGAAAGCTTCTACGTACTGATCTTGTCAGCCGGCCAAAAATTGGCCGTGGACGCGATGCAGGCTTTGCCGCAGATAGAGAAGGGCGAGCGATGCGCGAGGCCGTGGGTGGGGAGACGTGCGCTGGGAGCAGCCGGCCCACATACAGGTTTTAGGCTTAACCCTGCGGCAAATATTCGATTGCTGCTCTCGCAAGCGGCGCAGTTGACGATTTTTAATGCAGTTTACCATCGCATTATTACACCCTTTTCTGTATGTGCCGCTTTGTTTGCGCCTTGGGGAGCGACCTTCGCCACTTCGCGGCCGCGGCCGCCGCTCGCACAGCGACCGTGCTGGGGGTATGCGCGGCATTTTCAGTGCGCCTGTCCTGTGCGCAGCGTATTTTCGCGTCCAGTGTTGTAAAATGCAATAAAAATACAGCGCCTGTCACCTCGTTCATAAAGTTTCTCAGTAGCTTACCTAGAGTGGAATCTGGCGCTAGCGTCAACGTGATTCGGCGGAGGCGCTCTACGCCTCCATGAGTGCCGCCATAGTGTGTAGTTCGGCCGGAAGTTCGGCGTGGCATGGCCGGCAATGACTTTGTGGCTACGCAAATTGAGGTTTTGTTTAAAAAATTGCTGCCAAAAGTGCTGCTGCCAACAAATTCTGTTTTCTGTAAGGCACTGTGTTAGAGGGCTTATGTTGCAAAACAAATTTGGGGTTACAAAGAAAAAAAAAGTAGAAGTCCTGCCTTGGTCATGCTGCCAGATACAGCGGGCCGTCCCGGATATATATTTTTAAATTATTACATACTCCAAACTGGATGAGGTTTTATTTGATTTTTTGTAATATTTAGCTGAAAAAAAATATTTATATTGTCTAAAGCTGTGTTCTTGCTCCCTCTCATTAGTCTCATTATCGTATGCTGCGCGCCTTGGCGGGCGATGCAGATCATGCAGATGCAACATAGAGATGCACGAATGATGTAATCGCGTTGTATTTATTTGTTTTGTCTAAGCGAGTATAAACAAACGTAGGGGCGAAGCCTATTACCGCAAGTAAGTCCAAGCACGCGCGAAAAGCATTATGAAATTGCATGAATACTTCAAATGGCAAATAAATACTGGCTTGTCGAGTCGCTATGTATGTTGCCCCATTGCGCCTGTCCAAGGCAGCGCATGTTTTAAGTCAAGGGGTAAGTAAACGCAGCGACGGCGACGAGCGACACGAAAATTGTAACTGAATGGGTGCAGAAAACACACAGTGTGCGCTAGATAGTGTGCGCTAACGAAGCTTATTTACTGGTGGGCGACAGCAGCAAGCGGTATAAAACAGCAAGCGGCCGCCGGGGCCCTCGCTCGCTTTTTTTCGGAGAGAACCAGCCCACAGGCGAGTGGCAGTGACGATACAGTGAACTGTAGCGGCGAGCGCCGACGACAGAGGACATAGGCGGCAGTGTATTAATTTTTTTCACTTGTCGCTTTCGCCAAGTACACTCTGTTGTTGCACCTTTTGGGTTGCGTTTTTCGCGTCACTTGTCGCCGTCGCTGCATGTGGTCACCCCTTCATCTGAAGAAACTCCCCGTTAACGCGAGCACATGCGTTAAGAGCTAATCACGCTGCTATTTAGACATGTCTGTGATAGCCATTGAATGTCAAACAGGGCGTCTCGAAAACAGAACTAACAGACGCTTCAGACCCGGGAAGCCTAATCCGTAGTGCTTTGCACTAGCCGCTTGCTGCCAATCCGATTCCCACAGTACCCACAATTCCCATGGCGGCGTGCGATCGCAGCGACACTTTCCACTCTAGGTGATATTCAGAAACTCTATATACCTCGTTAGAACTTGAGTCGCGGCCAGATGCCCGACGAGCTTGACGAAATCCCGCCGCCTCCACCGCCAAACATCAGATCGTTTGTACCTCGCGAGCAGATGCTCCGACCTCAGATCGGAGCGATGGGCCGGAGAGAAACCGTGACGTAGGGGTCACGTGGCGCGCACTCCTAGGAGCGACATGGCAGATTTCTCCATCATGTGAATACCCCTTTAACAGTTTCCCGGGGATGATGAGCAGTTTGGAAATGGGACTTTATAGAGTGCGCGCTGGAGGGGGCATACGGCCACCTAAGTGTCCACGGATAATGTGTGTGCGGATTATATAAGGTGCGTGCCGAAGTGTGCGGATAAGGTGTGTGTAAGGCGCGCTATGTGCGTGATGGTTATTAGATAGCTGGAATTACAGCCTTTATCGTTCTATATATTATGAGAAACCACAGGGACCAAAATGAGGTGCGTTTCCGGCTTAAGCGCACGCACTAAAGACGCTTTTTGTACGCGAAGGTCAAGAGCATTCTTTGGGGAGCCACGAAAACAGAGTCGACGAAAAGCCCGTACATTGAAAAATTGGCCACGTATCTGCTCACTTCGCTGCAAATGCCGTCGAAAGACGACAGCCTTCTGAAGCCGCTGTAACGTGACGTGCTGTCCTCTCAACAGCGCGCACCTGCCACGCTCTTGCCCTGCCATCTCGATTCTCCAACAATAAACACAGGGGAGGTTAGCTCAGGTCTATTCAATTTTGCCGCGTTCCATGTGCACTGCTCGCTCCCTCTACTGGCACCATTTGTTCTTTTTTTAAATTGTAACTGCGGCCACAAGGGGTGTGCCGCCAGCGCTTTTTGTATTTTGAGGCCGAAACATTTTTACGGGGTATTTTTATTACTCGCTAACGCGAAAGATAAGCAGAAACGTACTGTTAATAAAGGAATAATGCAAATATCAGCTACGTCTTGAGATATT
This sequence comes from Haemaphysalis longicornis, assembly GCF_048455015.1. Lineage (NCBI taxonomy): Eukaryota > Metazoa > Arthropoda > Arachnida > Ixodida > Ixodidae > Haemaphysalis > Haemaphysalis longicornis. The sequence goes on from NW_027526282.1 coordinate 7,373,966, forward strand.
GTTGCAAATATGCCTCAAACTCCGTTTTTGCTCAACAATGTTGACAAGCATGAACATTGCCAACAGATTTGGTAGTATAGTAAAGCATTGCATATATAAGCGTCTCGTTCAGAGTTCTCTTGAATTTTGGCTTGGTGGTTGAATCAAGTCAACGGCCGTAAGGTGGACAAATTGACAGACATAGTCACAGACCAAAGTTTTCACATTTTAGTAGCCTAAGAAAGGCTGTCGTTTTTAAATATCTTCCAGAGTAGTGGAAATATTATTAATTAAGTAATGGGAATATCTGCCGGAGTTGTAGGAATATTAATCTGAAATGTGCACTTCGTGCAATTGGGAAAGAGTCTTGTCGTTCATCTCCGTCTGAGGCTTTTCGGCACTAAGTATGGGGTAGTGCAGGCAGGGGTATAGTTAGGATATTAGGGCGCTATTGGAGACACTGTTCCACAATTTTCTTGTCAAAGCAGCTGACAGAAGCATTTTAGAACAAGGGGAAAGAGGCAACTCCAGTATCCTTACCCGCAGAGACGTCGCGTAATTGTATCTGAGTAAAGCCTTCCCCTTCTGATCGTCGCCGATGGTGGGCCAAGCAAAGCTGCGGTTGGCTACGAGTTCGACGAGGCGTTCTATTCTCGCCTTTCCACAGCCTGTGCACATCTTGCAAGCCTGCATCATTGCGGCTGGCTTCGAGAAGCTGTCGGAACTTGTACCCAGGGAAGACGTCTCGGTTCCCAGCCTGGCGGCCCAGTCAAGGATCATCTGGGACACGATGTCTGCCGCTAGCCGGCCGTAGCGGTTCCTGGCCGCCTTACAGACAAACGTGCCGAAGTCGTCGCACGGTCCCGGAACCGAGTCGTTATCCTGGCTTCGGTCGAGAATACCGAGCACGAGGGCGTGACGAATGCAGTCCGGGGTGGCGCAGACACCATCGTCCCAGTCCGAGCGGCCGCCCAGTGGCAGCGCCAGGATGAAGACGATGAGGGCGACCGCGGCGATGATGGCGCCGGTGAGGTACACCTTGAAGCGCTGCGCGGCCTCCGCCCTGATGCTGCACACTCCCCTCGGCGACAGCGGGGCGCACTCGCTGCAGTACCCTTCCGACGGCGACTGCGTCGGGGAGAGCATGCAAGAAACGCACAGTCACCGCTGCTGTTCACCAGGGTGTCGTAAAGGCTATTCGCCGGGAAAAAAATGATGCCAGCTGTAACTAGCCCCGAAATACTTGGTAATTCAAGCAGCCAAAATGCACAAATGCAAAAGCGAGAAAACCACCGGTCGCGCTTCGTCATGGTGTGTGTAGGCATGGGTGACCATGAATTGCTTGAACGGACTGATGGAGTGGGACTTTCAAAACGCACGGGCAATTCATCGCACTTGAAGAAGTTGTACGTTAAAGGGCTGCTACGTCAGCGGTCTGGCGGCGGCACGCACACAAAAGGTACGTACGTGCACAGTAGCGCCGAACCTGCCGTGCCGCCAGGCCGACGACCGCCAGCGGCGTGCGTCGCTCTGCGGGTGAGGGCTGCGGCCGGCGGCAGGGCGGCACGGCAAGTTCGACACTAGTGTGCACGTAGCTTAACGCGTACGCGCCGTGCTGTGGAAACACGTATTGTGGTTTGCTGGTACACATTATACAGTGTTTAAGTTAAAAGCGGGTTTTAAAATTGCCCCTAAAATTTCCAAAGCTTGCACCAAAGTCAGAATCGCTTGATCAGTTGAATATCTATAGGAAGCACAGTTATGAATCTATCAAGATCCGCTCACCGCGATTTGACAAAATGGTTCTCTCCGCCTGTGCCCGAAGTATGCCCGAAGACAGTTGGTTCGGAGCGTTCTTACCGCACGATGGGCGTGCAAAAACAAGTTCTCTTGAAGCCATTAACCCACAGGGATGGCAATAGGATTGAGCACGGGTCAGTTTTCCTGGTTACACTGACGGGCAGCTCCCCTAACACCACCAAGCCAGCACACGTACGTGTTCAGGGGTTTAGAAAAAGGGGGTTACTCACATCTCTAGCTGGAGGCGCGGTGATGCTGCTCCTTGCTTCACTAAAATCTCGAGGACCTGCGGGGGTTGCCGGTGTCGGTTGCAATGGTGGCGGGTCAACGACAGCATCCGGAGGCAAGCAGGGGGTTTGCAGCGTGTCGGAAGCGGAGGGCATCGAATGCTTGCGTCTGTCCTTCGTCGCAGGATCTAAAGAGTGAGGAGAAAGAAAGATAGCGGTCGGCACTAAGTACAACTTTACAAGGAGAGAAAGCACTAAGCGCTTCCGACGAATTGTTAAGGTGAATTCATTATTCCCGAATTGAGCACCGCATGAGGGCTGCTGCCAGGTTTCATCTGTACTTCTATGAGTTCTACTTCGGGGTACCTGCGCAGTACAGCGTTGACGGCTGGCTACCGCTCGCTACTGCCGAGGTTGCGGCCGCCAGCGATATAGACGCAATTCATACTGCCCTGCAGTGCAGTACATGCAGCAGCTCAGAGCGGCAAGGTTCGGTGGTGAGTGTTGCGCCGCTGGGTCACGCGGGTGGGTATGCTCCTTCTGTGGATTTGGACCGCTGTGTCAATGTTGGGGCTCACACAAAAACGGAAAATCACGGCTGTTGCCCAAGGTTGTGGGGTTTAAAGGCTGCATGAAGACAAAATACGTTTGGGTCCCGATAGCAATGTTAGTTATTTTACCGGAAACTTTAAACAAACAAAAATATAATAAAGAAAACCTGTGAAGCAGTGGCGAATCCCTAGCCACTTTCCCGCAACTTTTTATGACGTCAAAGAAACTTGTTTGTAGGATCGGTGGCCGTTGACCTAAACCACCACCAAGAAATATGACAGTAGGAGATTGTAGTGGAATCTCTTGTTTAGTTAGACCGTATCACCAGAATGCGAAGGGACAGAGGTGATAAATGTTTTAGCGCTGGCCCATATGACGTCACTTCTGCCCATACAAGTCACTGTAGCGCGAAATTTGAACCTGTTATAACACTTCTTGTATTCTTTCGGTTAAAAATGTGTAAAAAATCGGAGAGTTTCTGAATAATGTGTACCATCCTTATTACGCTTGTGTAAGTGTGACAATATGGCTATAAGCAGCAAAATACGCTGGATCATTTCATTGTTTTTAATTTTTGTTTTGTTTCTTTTATGATGTAAAATTATAACAGGATAGCGGTGAAGTGCGTTTGCTTCGCTATTTGTTTTTTTCTCGATGATCTAAGGCGTATATGCAGGATTGGTCCGTTCGCGCTATCTTTTACTCATATTTTCGACGTTCTTTTCCGCGTTTTTTACTACGGTGTTCGTTTTTTGGAACACATGTATAAGATGCATATTTTCGATTTTGTCACATCATTTCTGTAAAAAGTTTATTTTTTCTAACGCGGAACACGGCGGCGATTAGATCCAAATCGGTCTCCTCCGCTACCTCAATGAAGAACAATTTACCTCGCTAATCAACTGAATGGTATTACGGCACGGTACCGGCTGACTGGCGCCACGCGGACATTACTCTTCTCCCGAAGCCCATTCAGCCCATCACTTCCGACAATCTTAGCCTCATTTTTGTGACCTTATGCACTGGCAAACGTTTTCAGCACTTTGTCGCACGCCGGCTCACGGACTACGTCGAAAAGCGTGACTCACTCCACCACATAGTCCGATTTTCGGCCCCACCTATCCCCCCATGACATCCACCTGCAACTTAAAAGGCAAATCATTTCCAACCACAGCAAGACTCAGCCTAGTTTCATTACAGCCGTGCAAAGGGCTTTTGACAATGTCACCCATACGGTCACTCTGTCCAGTCTACGTGCCCTGAAATGCGAAGCCGCCACCTACAATAACGTGCGCACTACCTATCTCACGGACCGCACAGAACCACTCCATCTAGGCCCTGACACCTCGGACAAGTTCAACACACCAGCAAGGGGACCGCGCAAGGCTCAGTTATTTCACCCCTTCTTTGCAACATCGCACTGCATCGAGCAACACCGAGCATCTCACACGCATTTTATGCGGAGGACCTTACCATACGGACCAGCAGCGGATCTCTGGGCAACCAAAAAGTCCACCTTGAGAAAGTCATCACAACCACCACCAACTACCGTATTTACTCGATTCTAAGTACCACATTTCTTCCAGGATCGCGATACCGAAAGTGAGGGTGGTGCTCAGATTAAAAATAAACTAATCCCCCTCACAAATACTTTATTTGCGACGGTATCTGGACGAGACGGGCACAAGGAATTATCTTTCATTTGGCAAACATTCTGGAGAAAAGTTTGTAGAGGCAGTGAATCCGTTGCTTGCGTCTGATGCTCAGTCACACTCCCTACCCCCCGAGTCCGTTGCACCGTTTGAGTCGCCGCTCTCTGTATCCCACAGCAGGTATTCTGTTCTTTTGAAGTGAAATGTTATTGAAAACTTCCGATAAATGACCTAGACACAACATTATATTGGACCCGCTAACACGGGTCCGAAATCCATTTTAATATGGTTGCTTAAAGAGGGGCTGCTATGACTCGCAAGCACACTTTATTTCCAAAATGTTTTTTCTGAAATTAGGGGAGGGCGCTTAGAACCAGGGGATGCTTAGGATGGCGAAAATGTGGTATATAAAACCATGCGGCCTTGTGTGCCCGTCCTATCCCACGGACCCGGACGCGGGGAGGGCCTCCCAACATTACCCCAGCCCCGACAGTCACAATACACGCCCAGCGGGGCCCTATTCTGCAAAACCCTTCGTATGTTAGGTATCCCTTATCCCTATGATGGCTCGGCAGGAGCCCTGCTTCTCAGGCTCTGACAAACTGTATCGCAATTTACACATCATCAAACGCGACTGCACGCGCCCGAGGTGCCTCAAAGAAGCTGATACCTGTCGAAATATTCAAGCAATGCTCTAGGGCCGCATCGCGTACAGAACTCCATACTCGGCCCTCAAATGTCAAGAAACACCAAAGATTGGCATCATCACCTGCAAGGCTGGCAAAACACTTCTCGAACTCTCAGCTTTTACCTCCACTGAACGAATATTACGACTTTAGTCCTGCATAACACAGTATCGGAGCACACGGGCGCGCACACCAACAACCAGTTACAACGCCTACGACTCCCAGCAACCGGGCAACAAGTACTCGCCAAGCTAGGATACTCCCTCCCTCAAAAGGCGAACAGTATACACTGCCAATCGATTGCTCATCGGACCGCCATTCACGTTCTCCCGATACCCAGGCACATGCACCCCATCTATAACATAGGCCGCTGACAATATCGGGTCACAAAATACACCAATGGCCAAGGAGCCCACTACACTGACGCTGCACGCTATCACACTCACCCCGCACACGCGTGTGCAGCCATCCAAGCAAACGGCGCCAATCTCACTGCGCATACTTTCCTCACCGCCTCCAACGCCCCAGCCAGAGATGCTCATTGCTTCCTTAGTAACACACGCCCCTTCCTCCAACATTACCGCAGTCACAGACTCGCAAACGGCTCGCCCGCGCTTTGCATCAGGAAGAATATCCACTATCGCAGCAACCGTACTCTCTCAATGGCCTGAGCTACCCCAGACATACATCGTATGCATCCTGCCCGTAGATTCCTTCCTGGGAATGAGGTGGCAGAGGCCACCGCCCACCACGTCATCCACCGAGCCTTTCCAGAAGAGGAAGACAGGCCCCTCCTTTAAACGTACACAGATATCCTCCGCCACTACAGGGAGCCCCGCCTCACCTTTCCCTCTCCCAACCCCTCCCTTTCCACGACAGACGCTCGCACCTAGCGCCGACGGCAAAACCACACCGACTAGCATCGCCCTCAACTTCACAAAATCTCACCAACTGCCTACCTCTACGATTGCCCTATCTGCCCCGATATCCCTAACACAGCGCCCGACCTCGTACAGCTTTGTCACGTCGACAACATATCGCCATTTCCCTCCTCCCAGGATCAGTGGAAGAGCTTTCTGCGCAGAAGACGGCTTGGAGACAAGGAGTTCCTGACCTGCTACTATTGGGACTGCTAAGCGCAGACAGAATACAATACTGGTGCAGTGCTGTACACACGTACAATTATCGTGTACTATGCAGTGCAGCTTCGTAACTATGATTTCGTGCCAATCGCAGGCGTAATGCACCAACTCACGATTATTCCAGGCGTCAAATCTTTTTTGGTAACAGCGTGGTGTAAGAGATTGCGCTTGGTGGACTTTTTCTTCGCAATTTTAATCTATCAATGAGAACGCGAACATTTTACTTCAAAATCGAAATTATCAATACACTTCTAAATTCAAGGTTGAAATTCTTAATAAACCGTATTCGCTACTTTATTTCTAATTCAATTTCGGAGAGGACGGATTCTGCTACCGATCAAGAAAATTTGATACACTGTTTTTACTCTTCGCTTTGCTTAGACTAAAACTGACGCTGGTATCAGTCGCTAAAGGTTATTAAAAAAAAAACAAGTTTAAACTTGTTTAAACGAGGTCTCCTGTCTGCGAACTGTGCTGAATTAGCACACTACCATTACCACTGTTTCCGGTTTGGACGAAGGAGCAGCCGTACCTCTGTTTTGAGGTTGTTGCGTCGGCGGCTGGGAAGTGGCGTCGTTTACTGCTGCAACAGGTCCAGATCTCGGTGGCAAAAGTATGCCCCGGTCTGGACGTTGGTCAACCGGCGGTTTGAAATCCCCCTGAACGACTGCTACCTCACCAGGCGGGAGCGCTGTTTGGTAGCGGCTGTACGGCATCGCTACCTTCTGCGTCTGTTGCTGCTCCCGCACGAGCCCCTGCGGCGGTGGCTGGGTGCTCGGAGTCGCACTGGGCCGACGACGTAGCGACGCAGCGTCACAATGGCCTTGCTTGACCAGCGAGTCGGAGACAGCGTTCGGGGCTTTCTCAGCTTGAGGGGGATCCTTCGGTTTGGCTTTCTTGCGGTCGCGCGACTTTTTAGGCCCGCTTGAAGAGCTTTGGGATATGATGGCCTGGTACATAGGCGCAGCTACCTCAGCGTCGACTGCCCAAAGCTGGTCTGCCCGAGCGATGCCGGCGCGCCGTGGCTTTTTATGCCTGCTTGAAAAGCCCGACAATGTGGTCGTATCGCTGTGAGACGCGGGTGTCTCGACGTCGGCCGCGGAAAGATCGCTTGCCTGAGCGGTCGATGGTCTGGTTACATCGGTACTGAAAGACAAGATTGCCACAAGTGTTAGTGTTATATGCACACTAAAACTCCGAGTCCCAAGAATACTGAACTTCAGATTTTAATCTCGGTGACACTATAGAAAAATAAGCTGCATTTTATTGCACATTTTGGGTAGTTAAGAAATAATTCAGTCATATACTTGTCGCTATTCACAAGTGTTTTTTTACTTCTAGTAATACTTTATCGAGAATCTCTGCCGTACCCAAAAACACTACTACTACAGTAAAATGTAATATTCTACGCCCACACACCACGAAGAAACACACACTCAAGCAACTTTGTTCCTTTTTCACGTAAAAGCACTCTTAGAAGAAATGGCGTATCCAGAAATATTTTTCTCGGGTTCTGCAAAGGCATCCTGCACTTTGTATTCGGCTGCATCCACGTAGACTACCTCCTGGCGGTGTTTAAACAGTTTTTCGAGTGCTTTGGCTCTAGCGCTTCTCCTGTCCTTGTGATGAATAGGGTGCATATTTTTAGGAATGGAGTTAATAGTGAGGTGCTTAAATATATCTCTAGAAACCCTGTTCTCCCTTGTTGGTGTTCCTTCATAAGATATAGAGCCGTCGATAATAAACTCAAGCACGTCAGCGCAGCCACTGTTTACGGCAGGCGGCCGGAAGAAGCCGAAGAGACTGCAATTTCTGCTGCTATTATTAATACCAAAGCAAAATTTATCTTCAGCGACTCCAAAACGGCTGCGCGTAATTTTGCGAAAAACAAAATTCACGAAGAGGCATTGATAATTCTATTAAAGAATCAGTTCGAACCCCGTCAGATCCAAATTATCTGGATTCCTGCGCACTCGTCTCATCCAGGGAACGAAGCGGTCCACAGTTTCGCCGGCGAACTCATCAACCGGGCGGTGGACCAATCGTGCCTGCGAGGGTCTAAGGAGCGTATGGTTACTGTTCAAGAGATTACATCTCACTACAGAAATGAAAGACTAGCTTACCCTGCCGCACAATATTTCCTAACGAAAATCCAGTAAGCGACATGGAGGCAACTCCAATCTCATACCTTTCTGAACCCTAATAAAGTGGCCATAATGTACACAGGTCTGTACACTCCAAAGTGCAGAATGTGGGAGGCCGAAAAAGCCGACCTAGTCCACATCCTATATGAATGCCCTGAGCTCCAACCTAAAGCCGAATGCCATCTCTCTAACCAAATAGAGTGGGACACTGCGGTGGCCAGCTCCGAGCCTGAGACCGAAATTCAGGCCGTGGACTGGGCTTTGGAAGTCGCCATGAACCAAGGTCTTCTGGCCACTTCACGGAGTCAAAAAGATGCCCATCATTAATCAAACTCAATGATTGTTGACCAAATAAAGTTGTTCCTTCTCCTCTCGTGTTCTGTCTGCCTCGTTAAAAAATACAAATACCAATTTAGCCAAACTTGGTATTTAAAGCAGACAAGTTGAAAATTTTGGACACTGTTCTCAAACCGATGCACCTCCTTCACCATGCGTGTTCTTGGAAAAATTAGCTTCACTGATCGCACTGCAAAACGCGCAATCCTGTGGCACAGCCGCGCAGATGTCGCTGTGCCGTTGAAGGACTCTCCAATATGCAACTTACAAAATCGTAAAGACGGTGGTGCTTCCAGCACTTGGGAAATATATGTGGAATTACAGGTTTGCCCAACCTCAACGCCTTCGGTCGCTTATCCTCGGAAGGCATACACCGCAGCAGTCGGGTGAACAACTCTCCAAGTTCTTGCCGGTCCAGCTGCATGCCGTCCATGAAAGGTATTCCGGGCCCCATAACGCAACAAATTCCACGTGGTATCGGCCTAACAAGCAATACTAATACGCTACAAATAAGAACTCTGATGGCCAAAGACACGTTACTTGATGTATTATACACGGATGCTGTCTATTTTGACGCCAAAAGAGTGACGATGGTCCTCGGCCCACGTAAAACGCACTCGCGAGGACATAATGGTAAACCTTCGTCCAAGTCGCACAAATATTTGCTATCGCTGAGGCAAAAAGACACTTCAATAACGACACGCACCACAGCATCGTTGGTACAGAAAGCCAAAAATCCGTTCTCCAAATCTGCGAGCGGGCACTGCACAGGGTGGAATCCGCATCGCGCGACATGATTTCATGGCAGTTGGGGTACGCTTGCCCCCGATATACCTCGATTTGGTTCCCCTCACACTTGGCCACCAAAGCGTTGATGGGAATCAACGGGGCCACGGGCCATAACTGGCGAAACGAGAAACCTTACCAGCCCTACATTGTCCGAGGTAAAAAAGCATGATTGCCGTATGGTGCAGATCCGCCTTTTTGAAGACCCTGTACACTACAACGTTACTAAATTTAAAAAAAAAACCGTTGGTACACTACATACCCTCTCCTACACGTTTGATCGCACTGCTTCGTCGCGAATCCGACAGGCACAGCCCTGCCAATGAATGCCTTATTGTGTCCACATCTGATGTCAGCCCGGCCGACCGAAGAGTGCACGTACTGCGGAGGCTATCCGTGTTGTGAATCAATCTTGCAGTCCTGCCCCGTTGCCATAGACGCCAAGACCGCCATCGGCCGGTCCTCACCGACGGACCTCAGTGTTGCGGCATTGAAAGATTCGGTCGCTCTAAATCGTCACCAGTGACAATGCTGGTAGAACTTCCTCATTGCCCGTGTTCAGGACAAGCTAGCATTGGAGCAGCCTTTCACACCTAAAAACGCGCCGCCAGACGAAGCTGCCTCACCTTCTGCCTCTGAGGAGGCTGCCTGAGACTCAGACTTCACTCTTTGCATTGTTTCCCTTCCTCACTCTCGCTCTCTGTAGAATCAAGAGGATCTAGCCAATCCTACTAGGAAAGAGAACGCGGGAAAAGAGCGACGTCGTGATGACAGCAGGAATACGTGCGTTAGATCGATAAGCCCCGCTGTGGAAGTGCTCGCGGGATACTAGGTGAAGATGTGTGAGAAATGGTACGATGAGAGTGCATGTTGGGGCTCATCGTACGACGGCCGCGTCAGTTTTAGAGGAGAAGACTGGAGGCGGTGGAGTATTTGCCTGCATCGGCAGTTTTGCTGTTATGCGGTGAAGAGTTATGTGGGGTTGAAATAGGGTTGGCTAGGGAACGGGGTAGTCACGACATTAGTCACTTCGCCAAGTGCTGCTGATACGCATGTTATGAAAACACAAGCTTTCGCTCTATAATGTGTGGTAATGGAGTTATACCGCGTCTCACTGCTTCCTTTTCTACAGTGTTGTGTCGCTTAGGGCGGCTCCTCAACTAGAACTAACCTGGAAGGCGAAACGGTGGAGGAAGGATGTTCGCTGCCGTGACTACGCTGCTTTCGCGTAGGGCCGAGCGGTCCACTGGCGAGAGACGGCAACCCCATCGGCGTAGGCATTGGCTGGAACGGGAATGGTTCCGCCGTAGGCGGGGTCGCCACCTTGGCCGATGTCGGTTGCGAAGAACGACGCCTCGACCTTCCGCGCTTCTTCGAGGCAACATCGGAGGAAAAGGCGCCGGAGGATTGAGTATCTAGGCTGTCATCAGCTCGGTGCTGCAGCGTGGGGCCGAGTGATCCACCGGCGGCAGCCGTCGATACCAACCGCATGGGCATTTGAGGGGACGGGGGGGTTTCCACCATTGGTGGGGTTGCCACCTTGGCCTGTGCCTCTTGCGAGGAACGACGCCGAGACTTTAGGCGCGCCTTCCAGGTGGAATCGGTGCTTTCACGCTGGTTCTTCGACATCTTGGTGACTCACAACTTCTTTCTTCTTCTTTGGAGCGTGCCGGGTAGGAGCGTGCGCAGAGAAGCGGCACTCTTCGTTTTTGAAAGTTTTTGATTTGCTAAATCAGTGATACTAGACGAACAGTGATAATTAATCGGTTTTTCAATCACGACAATGTGAGCCATCAAGCAATCCTACAGATACTACGCTGGCTTGGGTGCCCGGCGCCTGTGGTGTCCTTTATAGAGTCGTTTTTAACACACCGCACATTTTCAATAAGAGTTTCAGGACAGGCGGTGGGCTCCTTTTCAACATGCCGCGGGGTACCACAAGGCTCGGTCCTGGCACCCATGCCCTTCTCCCACTCGCTTGGACAGTAGGGGCATTGAAAGATCTAAAATGCCTCATCTATTGATGGCGAGCCTCAATCTTGATGGCGAGCTAGTGACGGAACTTACTTGTCACCGCTTCCTTGGCCTGGAAGTTGCGGCCTCCGGCTCAGCTACTTCATGGCTCCGGGAAGCTCGCCGGCGCGACCTTCAACTGCTACATCTAGTTCGCCGGATTTCCATGAAATTGGGAGGAGGTCGCACAGAGATGGCTCGGCTTCTTGTACGTGCAATCCTGCAGTCATGTATCACATACCAGGCCCAGTTTCAGTACATGACAAGGGTGGAGTGGGATCGTCTAGAGGCCATCAATAGAGAAGCCATGAATACTATTACCTGCCTTTCTCGTTTAACGCCCATCTCTGCACTACAAGAATATGGCCTTAACCCGATAGATGAGTTGGTTCACCAGCGGTGACATGCACGATCTCTTAAAGCGCAGGTGTGCACATCTGTGACTTCCTTAAGGTTGTATATGGGCCTCCAAACTAACACGCCGCCAGATCCGTCTCCAGAACCCCCCTCCTTGGACCCGAATATTAATTACTGACTGCACGCCAATGGGTCGGTCAAGCCGTGTTGCGCCGCAACTCTCATCCAGTGCTGGCCAAGATACGTTTTACGTCGACGTCAGTATTTCAGGAAGCCTTATTACCACATTCGTCGTAAACCCAGCCTTGCAATTTTGTCAAACCTGCCATTACTACGCCCCTGAGAGGCCCCCGTCAACACTTGCTGAGCTCAGAGCGATTTTCGACGCCGTCACGGCTATAGAGCTGCTGAGGCCAGACCAATCACAACCTGTCAACATCTTTACAGATTCAATGCAAGCAGTCCGACACCTCCGGAAAGTACTTCATCAAGTGCCCATGTCCCAAACCATTCACGCGAAGGCTGCGACCCTTAGTTTCCGAGTGAAGATTACTTGTGCCCAGAGGACGTCGACCCCTGGACAGCAACAGGCGGATGCGGCGACTCGTATACCTCCCCCGACGCATCCTCCCACGGCGACTCGTATACCTCCCACGACGCATTAGTAGTCGAAGCAATGTCAAAGTTGGCCACCGACAAAGAAGACCTTCGGCGCTCCACACGCGCACTTATTCCACCGTGTGGATCAAACCTCCCTGGTGGGCTCACCCGCCGTGAGGAGGTGGCGCTACGGAGGATTCGCGTCGGGGCTGCTCTTATACCAGCTGTCACCCACACCTCGTCCCCGGATCGACGGGCTCCGTTTGGCCGGACATGTCCATTTTGCCCTACGTCGGCATCGACCGCAGACATTCACCATCTTCTACGGACTTGCCGTGGTCTCCAACGTTCCCGACAGCAAGTACTACATAGTGTGGGACTCAACCCAGGCCGGCCGCCCGACTACAGACGCTGGAAGTTTGGGCCGTATCACCGGAGCCTATAGACTTTCTGAGTGAAAACTTCCTGTTTACATACATTTAGACACACTTGCCCCCACCGTTTTATGCTGCAGAGCAAACTTTCGCAGTTAAAAAAACGGTTTTTGACCACATCTGTAAACCTGGTGTATAAAAAAATGCTTTTGTCTTGCACAATTTACCGTGAACTGTGCAATCCTTGCTTGCGAAGCCATGTTTTAGAAGCAAACAACGCTGTGTCAAATTTCGCATTTATTACTTGCTTAAAACATGATTTTGGTAAAGATGTAGAGGTTTTTGGATTCTTCAAATAACGCTGGTGTGACGTTCAGAGTGCGGTTATCGACGTTAATGCCGGTCAACTTCACTGGTGAGGCAAGCGTTATGTGCCAAAGGGCCAGTGGCGTACGCAGTAATTTTTTAGGGAGGAGGGACACACTCTACCAAAAGATGGCGGGAGGGGGTGTTAGGCACGCAAGGCTTTATCGCATTGTTTTCTGTCCAGCTATGAAGCACCATAGCACACAATTTGAAGGTTATCGCGGGAGCATCGACCAGCCAAGTGTTCCAGGGGCCTACTGGCTGTCCTCGGAACTATAAAAATCAAGATTTCGCACTCTTGTGTCACTAAAATGCTAAAACATTGCCCCCGCTACCAAACTGCCACCCGTTCTGTTTTAAGCTTTGCATTCGTTGTGATCAAACCTTGGTTGCGTCTTAGATACTCCGGCGATAACAAAATTTCCATGGTATATCTGCGAAAGTTGATGTTTTGTCCTCTTTTTTTAACCAGTTCCTAAGTTGCATAAAGTACTGCATAAACATCGAATATAAAGGCCAAGAGTCCGAAAATCTGGCCTGACAACATCTTCTTCACAAAAGAGGATTCTGCGCTGCTGCTCTTCTCGGTCGGTGCTCGCGCGAACACCTTCTAATTGCGTTCGAACGCACTTGCGGCACATTTATATGATATGGCAATGAAGCAAGGGAATGTGCGTACTCTTCATCAAGGTATTATGTTTTGTTAGTATTACTTGCTCGCATACAATCTGCTGATTACCTTATTGCTCTGCTGTTGAGTATACATATTGTTGCAGGATTCTTAAATATCACTATATTTCTAGCTGTTTAGTCGAACAGACGTGGTTTCAGTAAAATTGCGGTTAGGCAAATACAGAACACCGATTATAACCAAGAGGGCGGCCAAAGAATCGAGGAATTGTTCCAAAAAAAGGCAAAGCTACACAACAACGAGGATTGTACATTTTGTTGACACAGAGGAAATAGAGGATGAGCCAAAGGCAACGCTTTGCACACATACAAGAGATATTATTGAACTCCACTAGTCCGCGAAAGGCGATGCCGGTATGCGAAAAAACACATCAATGATTGATCGTTGACACACTAAAATATAGTGACATGCTCTATCATGTTATTACACTTTTGTACTGTGGTAAAGACAAAACATGAAAAAAAAAATTGGCCGCGTATCTGCTCCTTTCGTTGCAAATGCCGTCAAAAGACGATAGTCTTTATCGGCTTTTGCGAAGTAAATGCCTCCCTTCGCTTTTCTGCTCACCTCTCATGTTGTTCCTCTTGCGTCACGCTCCTCCCAAGGTAAAGACGCCAAAGGTTTGCTTAAATCACTTTACATTTCCCGCGTTCCACTGCTACAAACCGGGTGTCTCGATGCGAACGCTGCCGTACGGCGAAGACACACGTGAATCGAGGCGCCCTACTTCAACGTTTATAGAACCGCGTTTCCTTACTCCACGTGCGTTGCAAGCAGAACGTGGAACCTATCTAGTGGAACCTTTCGTTACTGTTGCCGGTTGATTTCTTAAAATGGCGCCAGAAGCTATAGTGGCGCGGGCGACAGCAGGCGACGGCGGACTGATATTTTTTTCTTCAGTTGATGAAGTATTTAATCTCGCCAATATCAAACATGTACGATTTTTTATAATGGAACGCTGCAAATATCACTTCTGTATTAATTTGTTGTCTTATATATGCGTAATGTCTTGTTGTTCTTCAACAATATTGACAAGTATGAACATTACACCGGACTTAGACGGGCACGTTTAGCTGTGACATATGACTATTGCGCAGGCCTTGAGTTTGCTTTGGCCGGGTGGCTGAATCGAGTCACAGACAGACGGACAGACAGACAGACATACAGACAGACAGACAGACATACAGACATACAGACAGACAAAAATTTCTGGGTTTAAGTAGCCCAAGAAAGACTATCGTCTTTAAAATATACCGCTTAAGTCCAGATCACATGCACGTCCATATGAGGCTTTTCGTGCTTTTCGGCTGGCTTTCCGGCTGGATTTCAGCGTGCTTTTCGGCTGGCTTTCGGAGGCTTTTCGGCTGGCGCTTGGGAAAGGTGACAAGCCAACAATTGTGCAAGCTCTGGAAGGCGAACATTAGACAACGCTTGGCAATGTATGCTGCCATGATAATGCCTATGGGTGGACCCCACGCTATTTTCATGCACATTTTTGGCTAATGGCCAGTCCTTATGACCAATGCCTATTTAATGAGTTGCCTCGCTGCCCGAATTCTGCTTTATACATCCCATTATACAGAAAATTATTTAACGAGTGTGCATTATTTTTATTTAATCTGCACTCTTTAAATAATTTTGTGTACAATGTCATGTACAATAAACAGGCACAATAAACAAACTGCATCAACTTTGCAAAGCAATTACGTGACTTGCCAAAAACAATTGAACAACACAACACATCGGGTCTTTTGCGTAGATTTTTTTATTATGCTCATCAAATTTACAACGAGAAACATGGCTTAACAATGGCAAGAATACGAACACAAACACGTAAGCAAACACAAACACAATTGTGGAGGACAATAAAAAAAGCGCTGCTCATGACGCGCGAACCGATTATGCTTCATTTGACTGCTTGAGATGCCTATAAAACAGAAGCATTCAAGTAAATGAAAGCAAGACCCTCCTCCCAGGTAATTCGCCGACCTGTAAAGACCACAATATTTGTTGAATAGCACTGTTGTAGAATAGCCCAGCTTGGAAGACTTGCCTCTGCTGCATCCGCCACTTGTCCACAATAAACACTTTTACGTCGTAGCGCCTGTAGTAAGTAAAAAAAAAATAATTCACTATAATGCTAAATGCACGCTGCTAACTAAATACAGCATCTAGCATCAGCCTTAAAGGAGGCATAAAGACAAAACACACGTTTCTGTTATTCGAAAGATTTCGTGTTTTATAGAGCGCTTGTCCGAATGCAAACGATGCTTTATTCACTAAGAAAATAATTAATTTAGGTTAAAATTTTTATTATCCCGCTAAATCAGGCGTTCTCGTGATCTGCAATGACATCACATTGCTTTGTTTACCGTTAGTGAACCTAGATGGCGCCACCACACCGCGGCAAGCCGTTTTTTGCCTCTGGTATGTTTGTGAACGTATTTGTACCTGGCTTGTTTTGTTCATGGAAACAATCGTTTCATAAAACATGGTGCTCGCTCGACAAATACGGTCGCGTAAGACATCGTCTCTTGCGTCAATCGGCCAGTGTCGTCTGAAACAACCCCAAAGCCCCGCAGTCCAGTGCAGCTAAACCAAGTATAGTGCCCGCAGTACCAACAGAAGTACGCATCGGTACTTCTATGTTTACGTGTGCTTTCGTAACTTCCACTGTTTGTCCCACCATTCTTCTGGCTTTAAAAAGAATGTGCGCTAAATATAAGCGCAAATAGCTCGTTCGGCAAGCTTATAAGCTCTGCCGAATTTGCGTTTGCTTTTGCCACCCTCCGCCAATCGCAGAGCTGTCTGGTATGACATCATAGGTTCTGTTGCGGGAAATGAGCTAGTGGGTCGCATGGCCATTCCCTTTTTTCCTAACTATGTAGCTTATTTGAGCGAAGTTTACGTTAAAAGTGGTGTTAGAATGATTCTAATGAGGCAATCTTTTGAATGAACCAAACTTGTGTTTTCTCTTCATGGCTCCCTTAACACATGTACGTGTGAAAATATTCAACCTAAACTTCTAGCTCGTTAACACTCGCTCTGAAACATGAAACGTACTGCACTATTCATTTTTCGATACTGCGTTTTACGGTAGCAGTTACTTGGCTCGTTCTTGAGAAAACAGTCCGGACTTTCACCCAAAATGGGCTGCACTCTTATTGCAGTCGCGCAAGGTAATATGAAAAAAGTCCAATAGACAAAGCAACACGCCAGCGTTTCCGTGAAATTTTGTTGTGGCTACTGTAGCCACATTAACAATTAACAGTTGCTGAAATGTCGTGCCGTCAACGTTTTATTAGCGTAAGATTTTTCTAAAAACACGTGTCAGAGACTACAAGGCAAAGCACTGCACACTGGGTTCGGAACGCACGAATGTTCACGTTTTTTTTTTTTTTTTGGATAACTATGCCATCTTGGGGGTAGAAGAGAAACATTGTGACCTTTGAATGCTTTATATTTTAAGGGGTAACCAAATAAAGCGACAATTAAAGCGACGCTACAAACCTAACTGTTATTAAACTGGTTACTGTGTGGCTGTCGCCGTCGCTCACCTCTGCCTCGTCAGACGCACCGGATGCCAACGGAACCGACGGAAAAGCCCAGCGGTAATGTAATTACTTTGTCGCTCGACAATATCTTTACGTTGCTCAAGAAAAAAAATGAAACGAAAGCTTCATTTATAGTTAGAGTTTAATGAAGCAAGCTGTGCCCCATCCGCACTATACTGCGCATGCGCGTCTCTTCAGCCTCGTCAGCGTTTGAGCTGACGTCAGCGCAGTCCACTATAAAAATACATAGTTAGGCAGCGCCCGGTTTTGATCCCACGACTCTCTGGCCGCAACGAGAGGTACGTGGCGCTCTTCCCACTTCGCTCCAAAAACAGAGACGGGAGCATGTACTACGAACGCGCCTTATGTCATTCACTCATCCAAACTACGTCAAGACGCTACTTATACAACGAAGGTACGCGAAGGCACGTCAACGGAAACGACGAACTGAAAACTTTAGAGGAGGACGTTGAATTTCCTGCGGGAAAGCTGTGGAGGGAAGCGCCACGCGCCTTGCAGCTCAACCAGAGAAGAGGACGAAGAGGGCGGGCAGCGGGGTAGGAGCGTGAGCACGCAATAAAGCATGCAAGACGAGCACGAGGAGGGGTTAGATCAGGTAACGCGGGTGTCGGTCTCTTCGCTGTCTCTGCATTTCTCTACATTTCTCTGTCTCTACATGGGGGGTTCACACTACGTTCCCATTCGTGCTCCGATAAATGAAACAACATAACGGCTACACAATGGAACCTACACGGAACCCCCATGATGCTTCGCATCCTCCTCATGGTTCCCCGCGGGAAGATGGTGTAATTTTTTCGTCCTTTGGTTGGTTCGGCACCGTTGTGGCTAAGATTTGACGTCTCTCGGCGCTCGGTTTGGCGGGACATTAAGCTTGGCTTTGGGTATCGCACGCCTCCCTTGTCCCGACTTTCGCGGGGACTCTCCGATGGCTTCGCTGGATTCGTGTTCCTCGCGGCCGTTTTCTTATCGCGACCGCTTGGCTGCCGCAGAGGCCTCACAGCTGGCTTCCACCCCCATTATGTCGGGCTTGAAGTCGTCGTCCTCGCAGGAGACGCCGCGGCGCGTTCAACACAGTCCGCGTTCTCACTGCCACTCACGATGACTTCAGACTGGCACGGCACCGTTTCATGCGTCTCGCTGCCGACATCCTTCGGAAGATCCTCGTTGTCTTGCGTCGGCTGGCCGCTTTCGCCGTTCCCGCTGTCGCCTACTGCTTTGTTGATTTCCTCCGCTTCCGCCTCGTCCATCGTCAGCTCGGAGAAATCCGAGCTGAACGGCCTCGTTGCGGCGACGGCAGAGGTCTTGACGCGGAGTTGCGCTTCGTGTCCGAAGCGGCGGCAGACGCTACACCGCGGGACGCGGCAGTCTCGCCTGATGTGCCCGATCTGCTCACAACGTAGACACTGCGGCGGCCTACCTGGGACCGCGACGAGGGCTCGGGCTCGGTTTCCTGCGATGCGCATCTGCTGCGGGATGTCTTCGGCTGCTACGCCCGCCTTGAGCTGCAGCGACATGACGCGTGTCATGGTGCACTGGGCGTCGCACCCCTGCACGCGCCACTTCTCCCTTGTGAGATCGGTCACCCGGCCGTAGGGTTGGAACGCATTCTTGATTTCTTCGTCTAGCACATTGTGCAGCACCCAATGCAACTTGACACGAATGTCCCGATTGCACGGGTCAATCATGAGGCATTTTTGTCCTTTCACCTTTATCTCCTGAGTGGCGACAATCTTCTCCGCAGCTTCGGCGTTGTTAAACGTCGCAGCCCATACATGGTTCATCTGGCAGGGACCAAGCGCTACAACGCTGCCGAAAACATTCGGTTGCTGTAGCGCGTCTCGTAAGTCTTCAACGCGGTATGGCCGACGCATAGGCGGAGTGGCGAAGGGACCGCGTTTCATAGCGCGCATAACGTTGAGGGGACTGCGTAAGCCGGTACCAGTCGATGACGATGTTGGCGTACTTGTAAAGCGGCGTGGACTCTGTGTTTGAGCCAAGCGTGGATGTTGCTTCGCCGGAGAACGGCACACCGGTTATATGCGCAGCGCGCCCGAAGGAGAGGAAACCGCGGAAGAGAGAGTACTGCACATGCGCCGGCCCCAGCACGTCTGCCGCGGCTATGACGCAACGTGCCGCGGCTATGACGCAACACAATCCAACACAATCCACTTTAATCCAATCCAATCCAAACCCAATTCAATGCAATCCAATCCTACCCAAGCCAAGCCAATCCAAGCCAATCCAATCGAATCCAATCCAATGCTGGCCCGCTGAAGCCGCTCTTTCAGAGCACGCGGCATCACACGTCCGTTCACAAGCGGTGGCCGGAAGTAGAGTCCACTGCGCTACCGAGGCGGATGTTAGGAGCAGCGTTCCACTCTTCTTTGTCCTGGTACCTCTCGAGCGACTGCCTTTGTGCAGTGGCCGCGGGAAATAGCGCGATGTCGTTGGTACACGTCATTGACGGCCTTGCATAACTGAACTTATTGATTTCAGCTATAGTTGCCAACGTACGAAGTTGTTTTCCGAGCACACAAGCAACGCCGCCTGTATAAACATTGCCCGACGCGTCGCGCGCTTTTCAATGGGAAGGGTAGGGACGCTTAGTTCAGGCACTCATCCGCTATGTGGCGCGCGCCGGCGGACATCTCGCATTTACGTTACTGCTCGCGAGTCGCGAACGCTGCACCCACTTCTACGACGTGTGTCTGTCAGCTTGCCTGTTGGGTTTCAAGAGCCGTTTCGCTCACATCTTAGCCGCGACGGGGCGCTAGTTCCGGGGCGCACTGGGCATCTCGTCCAACGTGTCGCTTGCTTCATACTTGCTTCATTTTTCGAAAGATAACTGACGGAGGCGGAACTAAAATAGTCTAAGAAAATATTAATTGTCGGGTAGACAAATAGCGAACCGAAAAACAATATCTTCGGGTGGTGTAGCCATTATTTTACTGATATTTTTCCCTCTGGAGGATTTAGGGAAGAAAAATTACGCCCATCTTCCCGCGAGGGGAACCCTGATGTGATGCGACGCATCGGGGGGTTCAATTGGCGTTTGCATTGGTTGATTATGGTCGTAACGTTGCCTTGAGCGTTTGGGGTGACGCTGGTATTGGATTGCGTCAATCCACTCGCTAACTCGCTGAAGGGACCGTCGCTTCCATCACGTCTTCATCGGAAGAATCAAGCCAAGCACGAAGTCATCAATCGAAGTCACGCGGAGTCGAACGAGAGCGAGCGCTGACTGAACCGCCGCAACGCGCTACCCGCTTTATATTCACAGCGCCTGAAGGAGAGGAGACAGCGGAGGAGAGTCACGCATGCGCGCACTTGCGCGACGGAAGCGGAGCGAAGCGAGCGAGGCGCGCGCACGCAGCTGTTGTTTATGATAATGAGACGGGGTGAGAGCGTTGCGCACAGCTGTCGGAGAGAAGAGCGGAGGAGAGTCGCGCATGCGCAGGTGGCGTGCGGACGCCGCCGACACCGACGCAGTAGGGACATGCCTCAGAGCAAGAGATGCGTCGCATCTAAAAATTGCGTGCACATTTTTTTTTCAGGCGTTCACTTCTACCGTTATTTTCTAAAAAATATCACGTGCTTGTAAATTTCAGAAGATTACAGAAAACAAAACGATAACCAGCTGAGGGGTCCGCCACACTGTCCGGGCACTTCTACAGTACAGTCCTCAATTTTAAAAGTGCGTACCGAAGCGGAGTGCGAACAGCAAGGACAAAAATTTACACCTACCTCCCCTCGCGGGAACCCCTGTGCAGATGCGACGCATAGGCGGAGCGGCGAAGGGAACGCGTTTTATAGCGCTCATAACGTTGAGGGGACTGCGTAAGCTGGTCCCAGTCGATGACGACGTTGGCGTACTTGTAAAGCGGCGTGGACTCTAGGTGTTTGAGCCAAGCGTGGATGTTGCTTCGCCGGAGAACGGCACACCGGTTGTATGCGCAGCGCGCCCGAAGGAGAGGAAACCGCGGAAGAGAGAGTACTGCACATGCGCCGGCCCCAGCGTGTCTGCCGCGGCTATGACGCAACGTGCCGCGGCTATGACGCAACGCAATCCAACACAATCCACTTTAATCCAATCCAATCCAAATCCAATCCAACCGAATCCAAGCCAAGCCAATCCAATCCAATCAGATCAAATCCAATCCAATGCCCCTCGCGAGAGAGTGTTCGTTATCGGAGAGGAGAGGGGGTGAGCGGCGGAGAGCGGCGGAGAGCGCAGCTCGCGCGGCGAGGAGAATGGCAGAGGGGTGGACAACGCCGACGACAACAACGACGACGACGCCGGAGGGACAAGGCGAGTGAATCAGATGCTCTGCATCTAAAAACTCCCACCTCCCCTCGCGGGAACCCCTGTGTAGATGCGACGCATAGGCGGAGTGGCGAAGGGAACGCGTTTTATAGCGCGCATAACGTTGAGGGTACTGCGTAAGCTGGTCCCAGTCGATGACGACGTTGGCGTACTTGTAAAGCGGCGTGGACTCTAGGTGTTTGAGCCAAGCGTGGATGTTGCTTCGCCGGAGAACGGCACACCGGTTATATGCGCAGCGCGCCCGAAGGAGAGGAAACCGCGGAAGAGAGAGTACTGCACATGCGCCGGCCCCAGCGCGTCTGCCGCGGCTATGACGCAACACAATCCAACACAATCCACTTTAATCCAATCCAATCTAAATCCAATCCAACCGAATACAAGCCAAGCCAAGCCAATCCAATCCAATCCAATCCAATCCCATCCAAAGCCCCTCGCGAGAGAGTGTTCGTTATCGGAGAGGAGAGGGGGTGAGCGGCGGAGAGCGGCGGAGAGCGCAGCTCGCGCGGCGAGGAGAATGGCAGAGGGGTGGACAACGCCGACGACAACAACGACGACGACGCCGGAGGGACAAGGCGAGTGAATCAGATGCTCTGCATCTAAAACAAGGCCGAAATGCGGAGGGTACAGAGGGGAATGCCCCACTCAGAAAATTTCGGGGCCCGTGATCCATGTAGATAAGCGCGCAAAGCCGGCATCAGCCTGCGGCAGCACAAAAGATTTTGCTCCGAGGAAAAGGCGGTTTTATCAGCGACAGACCAAGACAGACAGGCCAGAGACAAGACAGACAGGCATGGTGAAAAAGAAGGTGTAGGAGCACCGCCTGGGGAACGCTAAACAAACTTTAAGCTATTTTGCATAGTTTCCGATAAGCGGCGCTGGCCGGCGTACATGAAAGCACGCAGGAAGGCTACGGAGCGGGAAGGGTAGGAGAGAGCAACAGGAGAGCGGCTGTTTGGCCATTTTTCGCTCATGCGTTAGGCAATGATTATACAGGCGGCGTTGACACAAGTGAGCAGCATAGCACACAAAAAGAAAGCTCCGCCTGCCCCGGGTGACGATCGAACTCACGACCTTCAGATTATGAGACTGACGCGCTGCCTACTGCGCTACCGAGGCGGATGTGAGAAGCAGCGTTCCACTCGTCCTTGTCCTGTTACCTCTCGAGCGACTGCCTTGGTGCAGTGTTCGCAGGAAATAGCGCGATGTCATTGATAGAGGCCATTGACGGCCTCGCACAACTGAACCTATTGATTTCAGCTATAGTTGCCAACGTACGAAGTCGTTTTCCGAGCACACAAGTGAGCAGCATAGCACAAAAAAAGAAAGCTCCGCCTGCCCCGGGTGAGGATCGAACTCACGACCTTCAGATTATGAGACTGACGCGCTGCCTACAGCGCTACCGAGGCGGGTGTTCCGAGCAGCGTTCCACTAATCTATGTCCCTTTACCTCTGGGGCGACGGTCTGTGCAGCAGTCGCGGGCAATGTTCATTACTGCGCCTACTGAATAACCGCCATATTTTTGGTAGCCAGTACTGAAAAAAATTACTATGCGTTGGTCATTGCCTTATTATATTCACGTTTCTTCAGTGTCGGCAGTTTGCTGCATTGCTTTTTTTTTTTTTTATGGGCGCAGTTGTTGATGCTTGAGTTCCACCCATGTCTGGTGTTCGAAATCGGCGGAGCAAAGTAGACAGGTGGAAAATGCTTAAAGGGACAGACAACCGATTTTTGTCGCGTATATGTTCTCTAGCTCATATGAAAGCCAGCGTGTTATATAGCCCGGTAACCACAAGCAATTTCTAAACAGATCGGCGGAAATAATTTTAATTTGGCAGCAAACTTTCTGAAACCGGAAGGGTGGCGGTTCGTAGTGTCGAAACTTGGCACTACAATATGTGTCCCTGTCACGTGACCTGCAAACCTAGCAGCTACTGTAACTGCTGAAACGTTTATTTACGTATTGAAAACCTTTTAACACAAGTATTTATGCAAGGTTAAATTGTGTATGTATTTATAAACATTATTTTGAAAATTCCAAAGACACGCCGCCCGCCGCCGCTGGGTTGCTCTAAGTGTGGGTAACTGATCCACCATGCCCAGAATCAACGGTAGCGTTCAGTAAACAGACCCAGTGAAGGCGCTTTGACGATTCTGCCTGAGGCATAGGCGTTTCTTCTGCCAAAATATTTGATTTCAGTTTCCAAATACGCCAACGGCAGCTTAATAATAATAAAAAAAAAAACGTCGCACCCGGGGAGAATCGAACTTCCCGCCTCCACAACGTGAAGCCAGATTCTACCTATCGTCTATCCCAACAGATGGCGCATTCGTGCCCAATAGACCGTTGCGTTAAAAAACACATAGCGGAACAGGAAAGCCTGCGATTCAAACTTTTTTTAGCTGGGGACAAGTTTTTGAATATCGTTTTTTATTTCGCATACAGACAAAAGTATGTTGCCGGGCTGCTCTATGTCATGGTTGCCAGCATCATTTTTGGGAGGGACACATACGCATCGCAGATCCAAAAAATTCGATTTAAAAAGTTCTAGGGCGTTATCAGCAAAACCGTTTCTCGTCAAGGTGCTTTAAGTGATGCCCTTTCATTTGGGATAGAGAATATATGCTCGACAAAAATCGGTTGTCTGTCCCTTTAACCAGAAAGTGAGAGTGGAAGTGGCGAGGGGGTAAGGAGCCGACGAGCAGGTGTGGGATGTCCGCGAAAAACCATGTATCAATCCTTTGAATGACGACGATGGTTGTACGCGAAGCTTTCTCGTCATGCATTCTTTGGTTCTCCAATCCCATACTGCGAGTATGTGCTCCTCTGGATGTACGCACCACCTTTCTAGAACACCTGCCGCAAATCTCGGGTGTGCCCTCTGTAAGCCTAACGTTTGGATTTGTGGTGCACAGCGCGAATCGGTACCGGCTCCTTGGCGCTCGCTTCGACCATGTCGGAATGGAGCGGTCGAATAGAAAAATCCAGCGTTAACATCCCCCTCGCGAGGGGCACGATCAAATGCAGAGCATTTCCGCTCTTCTCTTCCAGCGTAGACATTGTCGATGAAGTCGATGGTGAAACGTGCCGTGAACCCCCTGCCGCGGCTATGACGCAACGTGGAGCGGCTATGACGCAACGTGGCGCGGCTATGACGCAACACAATCCAACACAATCCACTTTAATCCAATCCAATCCAAATCCAAACCAATCCAAGCCCAGCCAATCGAATCCAATCCAATGCAGACCGACGGGGAGCGATGCGGACTACGACTACGGACGTCAACGCGGGTGACATCGTGAGTTACTGAAATGCTCTGCATTTAAAAGAGGTTTCATAACGCCAGGGACCCAGGTTTCATTCTGGCCACGGGAAGCGTTTTTTCTCTCACTTCATCCACGATCATACACCATCCTTGCCAGGGAAAGTTCGCTTTCCTTCACGGCGTATTACCGTACAACGGCATCGATGAGGACATTAAAGCTTCGCTCTAAAAATGCTTCCCGTGGTCGCGTTATGACACCGTCTGCCCGACTGGGCTATCATCGCAATCGAGGCGTTCATCATTTCTTTTTGAGTTCCTAGGGCGGGCGTTGGGTTTGGTTTTTGGCTGAGGAAGAAGAAAATAACTTTACGTTGACAAGGATCCCCTAGTCCGGAGCTCCCGGGATGGCTGACCGTGCCTTCTCTGCGCGATCAATGAGTGTCCTTTGTATTTCCGCGCTAGAGCCCGCCAACCTCCTTTCCCATTAAGTTGAAGTGAACAGATGTTCGGGTGAGGAGGCGCGCGTCGGAGATTGGCTGCTGCGTCTAGTGACGGCGTTAGCTCTGACGTGCAGGCGTTCTTCTAGTTGAGAGAGACGGCGTGCGCTCCGCGGAAGCAGTGTCCGATCGACCGATAAAGTGGGCATACCTAGGAAAATCCAAGTTAAAGCTAGTGACGACCACCAGCTCCGCTGTTGTCTCAGTCTTTTAAATGCGAATGCATTTATTAGCCGGGGGTTGTCTTGCTCCGTTGGCCGGCGTGCGCCTGCATTCCTCCAGCGCGAGCGCACGTGAGCGCACGCCTCGTAGTTCTGCCTTCGTCGTCGTCGTCGTCGTAAATGCGAATGCATTTCTTAGTCGGGGGTTCACACAATGCAACGTGAGCATTACGCCTCTCCCTGGCGGTGACGTCACTGCAGTTGCTTCCACGTCATCATCATCGGTTGGAGAAGAAGAAGAAGACAAGTCTGCGAAGCGAAGAGCGCGTAATGCCGAACGCGTTACGCGCTCGGGAAGAGTGGCGAGTGGCTGGTCGAGTACATGCAGACCAGGCACTCTATGCATTGTCTCTCTGCCGGCTTCGACACGTGCCCCACTACCATTCACGGGAGTTGCATTGATCTGGTCTTTACGCGAAACTGTGACGCGCGTACGCTTCTCAAAGACCCTTTGACCGTGCACTTTAGCGATCACAAGGCAGTGATTGTGGCCGTCAGGTACAACGATAACACAAACAGGTGCTGATGAATAAATGATTACGTTCACACTCTCGTCATTAATTACGCCATTACTCGCAACACACTCATCGGTGCACCCAATGCATTCGCATTTCTGCACGATTCCCTTGGGGGAGGTGCGGGGGAATTTTTTTGCATCTCAATCAGGGTTGCGAGGTTGGGCTATAAATAGCCAAATGCAAAATTGGGCAGCTCAATTTTCTGACTGGTGGGAAAAACTGTTGGCTGTGTTACGAATGGGCCAGCGCCGCAGTACTTCCCCGCATCACTCCTCGGCTGTGCGGCGAAGCCACTCGTGCGCCTTCGCAAACAGGCGCAATCATGTCGGTGGCAAGTTGCGACAAAGCCGCGTCAGACGCTTTGCTCTCGGCAAAACTTCGGCGGCTGGCGGCGTGGCTCGTCTCCACGCTCTTCAAGGACACAGAGGCCCCGTCGATCGCAACGCAGTCCTCCTCTCTCCCCTCTCTCGGACTCAACGTGCCCGAGGCTATGAACGGCTTACGAACTCTGGAAAGAGTGTTGTGCGTGTTCCAGCCTGTTGCGTTTGACCGTTATCGCTTTTGGGTATAAATAGAGCTGCCCAAGCGTTGTAAACCATTCCTGTTAGAGCAGCGAATCGATGTTGTCGCTCTGCTCGAGTCCTGTATTGTAACCTCGCCCGTCGGGGCATTGTTCTTTGGCTTCGGCTCACCTATGAAGTAAACAGTTACGGTAGCCTACGGCTTCTGGATTTCTTCACGGCTGCAACAGCGGCTGGCCGCTCGCATCATACACGCTACCACTCGTATGTCGGAGGCCACGGAGCTCGGATCGGGTGCCCCCGCCCGGTCGCAACAGCTGTCTATTTGGCTGTCCTTTGGCTATTCTGCACCCTTGCTTGAGAAATCACAAAGATTTGGACATTATTACGCTTCCACCAAAATAGACTGATGACGACGATGATGATGACGTACACAACCCGCCACTTTTAATAGCTCGCAAAAAAAAAAAAAGTGAACTAATGAGTCACTCCGCTGAGCAGAACGCCATAGTACAGCGAACGGCGATGACAGACGCCAACATTAATAAGGTGTAGGTTTGGGCGAGTTGGTGTTCCATGATACACCTCAGTCACTGTGCAAAAAGACGAAGGCCGCAGAAGGATACACGACACAATATGCGCAACTTGTAACTAGCTGTATTAGGAAAATGTTACGCTTATATAAGAACAGCGCGACACCGAGAATTACACACACAGAGTTAACCTTACCCTTTGCCTTACGAATACGGCACAGCGCACTTTTATGCCGCGCTACTCATAAGTATTCTTACGTTGGAGAACATTGTGCACGTAAAATTTGGACTAGCGATAAATGGTAGATCTTGCAAAGAACTCACAGCACTAGATATCTCTTTTTGGCGCGCTTCAATAAAGCCGAAATGTGCACCAGTGGAGCTGTTTGAACTCCAGATGAGTGGCGTGTGCCTATATTGCTTGCTATAATTTCGCAAATAAATACTACATCTCGCAGCAGACATCTGAAAGAAAAAGAAAAGAAAATTACGTTTCAAATATGTTTGTGAAGCATCCTTGTTTGGCTTTTTATAAATCTAAATTAGGCTACTTTTGGACTATACGATGCAAAATTTTCGGTGGGTCACTCTGCATGCGAGCCCCTGGTATCCTTGGTCTCAAGTGCGAAGGTGATTGATTTTTTTTTTTTTTCTGCACCAGGGCAGTGTCTGTCAATCCCTTGCAACTTGCGTCATGCAGCACCGCAATCACAGTAGCTGTACGGTGGTGCACCCTTTACAGGGGCATCGCGCAACGTTGCGTCGCTTTGCCGGAAGCCTCAATACAAAAATGAACGCATTTGAAGCCCTGTTTGAAGAGCCCATTTACGCTTTGTGCAGAACAGAACGTGTAGGACCACTGAGGAAACGCTCCTATGACGTATGGAGCCTAAATGAGCTTTGTTATCTTTGATTGATTGATTGATTGATTGATTGATTGATTGATTGATTGATTGATTGATTGATTGATTGATTGATTGATTGATTGATTGATTGATTGATTGATTGATTGATTGATTGATTGATTGGCGGGGAGGGGGGGGGTTAACGCGCCGACGCTACACACGCGATGAGGCAGACCGTAGAGGAGGGCTCCGGTTTAATTTTGACCACCTGGGGACCTTCAGTGTGCGCCGAAATCTCGAACACACGGGCGTTTTCACTTTTCGCCTCAATCAGAGCTTTGTTATCTTTACTTATACCCTCCTATTTCTTTCCCAGGCATACTTTCCGACCGACGCTTCTTTTCGCGAGAGGGTACATGGGCCTGCAATCTAGCACGCCGCCAGCTCCCTCTACAGAGCCGGCTCAATCGCACCCGAATACTGCTTACTGACTCCAAGCCTCCGGGCCTGCCTAGCCGTGCTGCGCCACAACTTGCACCCAGTGCTAATCAAGATGCATTTTACGTCGACGGCGGCAGGGTTTCAGGCAGCCTGGCCACCACAGCAGTCGTGGACCATGGCATGCAGTTTTATCAGGCCTGCCACCACTACGTCACTAAGAGGCCCCCGTCAACGCTCGCTAAGGTCAAAGCGATTTCCGACGCATAGACAACTATACGACTGCTTGGGCCACAGCAATCAGAACTTGTCTCGATTTCCACGTACTTAGCCAAGTACCTATCTAGGTAACTCTTGGCTTGAGAGTGAAGATTACTGGACCCCGATGACGTCCACTTCTGGGCTGCAACAGGCGGTCGCGGCGACGTGCATACCTCCCACGACGCAAGCACTGTCTTTACTCCCCGAAGACTCAAACTTGGTCACCAATAAAGACCTTCGGTGGTCCACGCGTGCACTTATTCCACCGTGTGGATCAAACCTCCCCGGTTGGCGAGGGGGTGGCGCTACGGAGCTGTGGGTGACGGCTGGTGGCGTCACCCACATCTGGTCCCCGGATCAACGGGCACCTTTGGCCCTACTCGCCCATACAGCTTCACATCGCTATAGACTGCAGACATCCGCCATCATCTGTGGACCGGCCATGGTCTGAATCGCTCCTGCCATCGGCCGTTAAAGGAGCCATGAAGACAAAATACAAGTTGGGTTTATTAGAAAGACTGCTTAGTCTCGATAACAATGATACCAATATCATCGCAATCTTCGAACAAATAACGGAGATATTAAAGAAAACGTGTGAAGCAGTCGCGACCCCCTAGCCCATTTCCCGCAACTTTTCTATGACGTCACGGAACCTTGTTTGTGTGATTGGCGGCCGACTAACTGACCTGTCGCGACGACACATGACTGGAGGTCTGTAATGGGGCCCCTAGTTCCATTTGACCGCATCAAGTGAATGCTAACGCGCAGTTAACGCACTGAAAATTATGATTTATTGTTGGCCCGTGTGACGTCATTCTTGCTCATAACACGTCACTGTGGCGCAAAATTTGAAAGTTTTTAAATACTTCTTGCGTTTTTTTCGTTAAAAAAACATCTTTTGGGGCTGTAATGGAGCTGAGTGAGATACTGAATTCTAGTTCTTTCAAATTACACGAAGTTGTATTTTCTCTTCATGGCTCCTTTAAACAGTGCGTGACCGTACTCAGGCCGGCCTCTCTACTACGAACGCTGGCTCTTTGGGCCACATCACCGCAGCCTCCCAGACTTCGTTGCTAAAACGACTTGTTCCAGTAATTTAACCGTACTCGCCTCCACCGTACTTAGCTGCAGAGCAAACTTTCGAGAAAAAAAAAACATATACTGCTGCTATCACAGTACCACGTTATGTACAGGTGCCCTAAAAAGTAAACGTAGCACGGCTTCGAGAAATTGGAATAATTTCCACTTTATGAGGCTGCAGTGCCAGCATAAGTAGAATATGCGTGGCCCGGTTTTATTTAAGAATGGCTGTCTTGAAGTCACTTAGAGGTTTCTGGCTAGGCACATGGCGGAGAAATTATCTCAAAATCTCCAAACCGTGCTCCGCGTTTGCTTTTGGGAGAACCTATACTTCTTACATGGCGCATTTCCTTACCAGGGAGTCCTTCCCTTGCTTGGAAACAGAGGGCGCCGAAGGAGGAGGACACGCGTCAAATCCGCCGAGAACTGGGATCAAACTGCCGGCTCCCCAAGACGGCCGGGAATTCTATCCTCTTGACGATTCTCTGTTGACATTTGTTTCAGATTTTTCTTTCTCTAGCGCAATCGACCCAATCGCACTGAGCAAGAACGTATAGGAAGGAGGCGAAACAGCCCGTGGCGGCGGGCACGTGCTAGTGACCAGATGATGTCACAATGCGAACCAACGAGGACTACAAACCGTCGTAGCTGTGATGGCAGCGGAGAGGGTAGCAGCACCTGATGAAGCGACCTTTTCCCTCCCGTCTTGTTCTTACTCCATGCCCAGTTGTCTTGACTTGGCTGAATACGGAGCACGGACACCTCGCCCGACTTAATTGTTACGGCTTTTTCGTTTGCACTGTGACAACCGACAGCACATTCTCTGCAAAAAGCATCGCCCGCTTGGAAGGGGAATTGCGTGGACTCTAACAAGCTTCCCTGCCACCCCTGAGACTAATCCGAGCCGCTGCAGTGGCGTCGCCTTCACCACGTAGGGAAAGGCGACACGTAACGTAGACGTCCCATTCACTCACCCCAAACACTAGAGACACCACGTTAGCAGTTAAGAATTATTAATGAGCGCTCGTACCAGCCGGTTTTCACATTTGGCACAAGACAGGTCGACATTAGTTGCGCGAAAAGTACCGTTATACCGGTTATGCAGTTAAACCTGGATGTAACGACGTTGAGAAAAGTTCGCGTTTTCTTGTTACATGCAGGGTTTCATTGCGTGCAGGTTTAGGCTTACGGGAATGAAGCAGAAACGAAGCCAAAATGATAGAAATCAGTGAAGGCGAACTTACAGCTTAAGGATTTACTTCACAGCGAAAAGCTGCGTGCGTTGCGCCTGCTGCTTTTGCGCAAAATTAGGCACTACACGGCGCAACAAAGAAGTTCACAAACAAGGCCTCCGTATTCACAAACGCAACGTATCACCTGCCTTTTGTCAAAGGAGCCATGAAGACAAAATACAAGTTGGGTTTATTAGAAATACTGCTTAGTCCCGATAACAATGACACCAATATCATCGCAATCTTCGAACAAATAACGGAGATATTAAAGTAAACGTGTGAAGCAGTGGCGACACCCTAGCCAATTTCCCGCAACTTTTCTATGACGTCACGGTACCTTGTTTGTGCGATTGGCGGCCGCCTAACTGACCTGTCGCGACGACACATGACTGGACGCCTGTAATGGGGTCTCTAGTTCTATTTGACCGCATATTTTGAATGCTAACGTGCCGTTAACGCACTGAAAATTGTTTTATCGTTGGCCCGTATGACGTCATTCTTGTTCATAACACGTCACTGTGGCGCATAATTTGAAAGTTTCTAAATACTTCTTGCTTTTTTTTTCGTTAAAAAAAAACATCTTTTGTGGCTGTAATGGAGCTAGTGAGATACTGAATCCTAGTTCTTTCAAATTAAACGACGTTGTATTTTCTCTTCATGGCTCCTTTAACGCATTCAAAGAAGGAAACGTATGCTGAAACGGCGCGTTTCCGCGAACTTAGTGCTCTTTTACGCACTAAAATAGTTGAGAGGGTCTTCTTTCTCGCCACCGGAGACGGCAATTAAAATTGCGAGCTTGCCTTGAAAACACAAAACTTTTCGTTTTCTTGAAACAGAACTTATCACCGACGAACCAACACCACCGATAGCAGCGGAGACACGCGACCACACGCCGACAGGCAGGCCTACCAACTCAAAGCTTCAGCCTCGAACCGACACCGCACTCACGTGGAAACGCACTGCGGTAGTCTGCGGTGCGGGCGAAAAAAAAAATGAAGCGTAGTTACTCTCGTTACCCGGTGTAGTGCGACGTTACAGAAGCAAAACCAGAAGTGGATGCTAAGTTAGCCACGCTGGCTGCTCTGTTCATCATCATCATCATGACGAACTACGTTTTCAGGCGATTTAGACGTTTTCGTTGCTGCTGGCTCCTTACAGTGCTGCTAGTATTAGCTGAACTAGTTTTGTCCCCCCGAATTTTCAGTAATAGTGCTAAAAATAATGCCTGATTAGCTCAGCGACTTCGCTACAAAGAGATCGCAAACACATGGACTTCAATGTGGGTGGCAGTGGATGGCAATGTGGAATCTAAAAACTTCGTTAAATCTAGGAATTGGTTACACAAAGTTTCCATATTAACTGTACTACCACGGGCTTTTTATTGCCAAGAATGTTCCTACAAGATCCCAAGACCACTTAACCAGTAGACGTTCGCTGACATCAGAGGAACTGGGCCCGAAATCAAGCACTATGGTAACCTGTAGGGAAATCCTAGAGATCAGGTGGACGCAGACGGCCACCTTCCACACCGTTGCTTCCGAAAACGTAAATGCTGCGCATTTTAAATGTACCAAGTCTTGGCACCACTCTAAATAACTATACCCGTTACCGATGCGTTGGGTAGCCGCTCGCGTGGAACAGTTCTTGCCGGAATAGCTGACTGATCGATCGTACGGTTTAACGCGCCGACGCAACGCAGGCGATGAGGCGCGTCGTTGTGAAGGGCTCCGGATTAATTTTGACCACCTGGGGATCTTTAACATGCGCCGAAATCACGTACACACAGGCGTTGTTGCTTTTCGACTCCATCGGAAAAGCGGCCGCCGCAGCCGGGAATCGAACCCGCGACCTCGTACTCAGCCGCGCAACGTCTTAGCCACTGCGCCAGCGCGGCGGGTTCGGAATAGCTGAAAGAGAACAGAAACGAGCACACACACGTGAAGGGGTACCATTGTACTAAACTTTATTGTACTTGACTAGTTCCCTCGAAGGTATTTTTTTTTAATTCCTTTTTCTCTCTCTATTTACAAACCGCAAAACAGTATTCTCTCTGAATGGTGCACTTGTGTCGATTATCAAAGGCGAAGACGACAGCGTGTAGCTTGTGTGTGTGTGTGTGTGGTTGTGTGTCGGCCGCCGTTAGAGCGACCGTCACCATCACTCTTTCCTCCCCTCCGTCAACACGCAAGCGGTGGCGCCACTGCGTCACCGAAAGAAAACCAACACCACCACGACTGTGTACAAAACGTGATAAACAAGACCACTCGGAAATAAAAACGGGAAAACACGTAAGCGGAACACGCGACCAGCGGACCTCCAAGCGCAGAGTGTTCGTCTGTTTCGCAGATCGTCTGCTATGCCAAGCGTGCGTTCGCAGATCTCTTCGTGCCGATTTTACGAGAAGCTAGTGTACCGAAAAAGCGTCTGCTTTTTCAAAAACTTTTTCATTATCATTGGGATACTATTCAGTGCATATGCCCCTAAAAAACTGCTAAATAGTGATGCGGCTCCTTGCCGCCTTATCATTCGCAGTACTTAACCCTAAATTGCCCTGGCAACGTTTCGAACGCCGAACCTACGCTACGGTCGAGTCGGTCGTTGCAGCTTCGGGCTTAGTTCTTGGGGCTACTTCTGCGATCTTCAGAGCGCAAGGGAACTCGCGGACGACACACTCGTTTGAAATAAAAATGTCAGCGTGACTGGAACTGTTTTTTACGAGTAACTGGTGTGCTTGGTGAGGTTCGCGATGGGATTAACCGCGCATGTAGCGGCCTTGACCGCCGGGTCCGTAACTTTTTTTCTTGGTCCGGCAAACAGACATCGAACGCGGTCCATCGATCACAGCGCCGACCGCAGCTGATTGGGACGGAAAAGAAAAATGCGAAAAGCACGCCACTACATTCCCGGCAGCCCCCGAAACACCGAGTGCGTTTCGTAGCAACGGAACACTCGGCCCGCTAACAGCGTCGGCGCAACTGTGAAACTTTTAGCACGGGACCAGGCATGGATGGACAAGAACGCATTAGAACTGTCCTAAAATTCATTCACGCGCGCAGCTTCGGCTAGAAGAACGCGTACCCCCAGAAGAATTTCGCGTAAGTTTTTTCTGCAGCGAACCCCGGGTTTAATCGATTAGCAGATGTCCAAATGCTGCTAAAGTTTGGCTTTTCCAGTTCATTTCTGCAGCTCTAGGTCCTACCACTGCGTCAGACAGACAATTGGGGGATAAGTTACAGAAAAAAGAAAAACATCGAAGGAAGTCGTTCCCAACTTTTTTAAAACCCAACAGCACATTCCAACAGATTCCTTTCCGACAGTACAGAAAACCGGGGAAAAAAAATTTAGACCACTGCAAAATGTGGCAAAACAAACCTTTTATCCACTGCGTCACTAAGAAGCTAGGTTAGATGAGTTAAAGAAGCAGTTAAAAAAGTTGGGTGCTTTGGTTTTAAAGGTATCACGCAGCCCACCTTGGCCTGAAGCCAATTTCAGGTCTGACGACTCTGCGCATGGAGGTCCCGCGGCAAGCTTCACACAACCGACGTCCAACCGGCAACCCCCCCAACCGCAGTGGTGTGCGCCAACGGCTGCCACTGCTCACGTCACGCTCAGGAAAAAGGCAGAAGAAGACACACAGGCACGCACTATGGAACGCACACACAGTTATCGAAAAAGGCACCAACGGACAGGCGTGCACATCCCACACGCGTCGTCACTGCTGCAGTGCACCGATCCGTGCAACACTTCTTCATTTTTATCCCCCTCTCTAACGTCGGAGAGGAAAGAATCGAAAGAAGACTTCTCAAATTGCTTGGAGGGGGGACCCGAAAAAACTAAAGCTCAACAGAGAACTGAAACGTTTTCTCCAAAAAATGTGTTTGTGTAGAACCTACTCGCATCATTGTTGGTGCGTGTGCGAGCGGCAAACGCTTTTTCAAACCTACCTCTCTCAAATCTGTAAGTGCTCCTAAAGTCGAATCGTGCCAAGTTGACCCTTGCGCATCTCCACTCAAGGTCGTGCTTTTCTCTGACAGTTATCACTCGGCAGCAGCGTTGCGAACCTTCCAGATACAACTCCGCACGAGAAAACGTGACATCGCCATTGGCAGCTGGAAGTTGACCAATCACGCGATGGCCTGACATGGGCAAGGCCTTCACTCGGACCAGCGCCTAGCTTTGAGGCAAGGTTTTCAAACCTAAGCTGCCGGATCACAGGCTTGACGCAGCAGACCGCCTCAAAGAACAATTGTGCGAGTTGCCAGAGGTGACGCCTGCAAAGCCTACGCCATTCCAATGGAATCGCGAATACGACCGGTCACTTTTCGTTGGACCGAAACGCACGGCAATTAAGTGGAGATATGCAATGTCAACTCTTTCTAAGAAATACGCACAAATAAAAACTTCAAATCTCCCAGAAATTTTCCTGCTTTTCTTTTGTTTCTGTGCAGCGCTGCAGCAAATTAGTGCACAAAACATTTTTCAATACAAAAACACTCTGGCGTGGTGCAGAAAGAAAGATGGCGCCCGACGAGTACTCGCCGAACTGACGCGACAGTTTGGTACAGCCTAGTGCAACACGAGCGACGTTGCTCGCAGACGCGGGCGTGTGCATGGGTCAAGAGCGGTGTCAGCGTTGCTGTCTTTAGAGTGGCGGTAGAGTAGACATCAAAGGCCCCGTATGGAAACAGGCGAGCGAAGAGAGGGGGGTGCGTTCGATTGGGGCTGCACTGGTGCTGCACTCGGCCTGGGCTGCTCGGAGAGGAGCGACACCAGGTCGTGTCTGTCCATGTCCTGTTTGTCCTTACCACCAACCTTAGTTAATAACAACAACAGCCAATGTCAATCATTATTCGTCATTCTGATTACAGACCCCTAACAGCAGTCCTGTTGCGATAGCTTCACTGCATCACTTTCTTCTTCCTTTCTTTTTTAAAACTGGACCGGAACTAACACACGCCGAAACCGCACGCTTCACCGTGGACAGTTCCAGGAAACTCAGAGTTTGAAAAGTACGTGTTAGCATTTCTGCGCCTGGTATTATGCTCGCGGACGTATGAAACCAATACCTCCAGTTATCCCAAGAGACAGCATCAGCCTTTCAGGAACCAAGGTTGTGGCTCACAGGACTAGCTCCTCATTGGCCCAAGTCTGTTCAAACTGACCCAAGCAGCCACCGCACACGTGCACTCCCTCATCGAGCTGCCACCATCCTACGCTACGCGGACACGCAAAATCACCGCCCCCGAGGAATATGTCGCTATAGGTGTCACCGTCAAGATAGAGATATATATCTATATATTATATGTATGTACATCTAACACAGCGCTCGCTTTTTCATCATTAAACAAAATAATTAACCAACAACACGACCTGCATCCCTTTTCCCCCGAAACTCTCGCCGCCAGTCAACAAGCTGCGTGCACGTCTGCGTGTCCTCCTTCGTGCTTGTCAAGATAATGGAAACCACAACTGCCACCACCGCTATGGGATACGACATGGAAATAAAGCCAACGCAAGCCGGTATGGGCCGCTGGGTCTCGCTCTCAAGCACACACAGGCAAACGAAGATGGGGGACAGTTCGTCGATGCACGCAACTTCAAAGCGCCGCTTCAAAACCGTGCTGGTAATTGAACTGCAGAAAATTGCAGTTTGAGGCATTGCCAAATCTCTGCAAAAGTCGCGAATACAAAAAAAAAAACAAGGGCAGGAAAGGAGCACAGAGATATCGGTTCTATCTGGAATGCACACCCCAAACTTGGTATCTTAATAATGTGCCCATCACATATCGTGGAAATGCACTATGATTTCAGTTTTCCCGTTTCTTTTGTCGATTTCTTGAATGCCCGCTTTCAAAATTGCAACAAAAAATTGGCTCAGAGGCAAAAATGTGAAATTGCGTGCATCGCAGAACTCTCCAGACGTAGCTTCACAAGAACGGCAATGATAAACATCAAAACAAAACTACAAAACCAAAAGGAAGCAAAGACAACAAATGTACAAGCCAATATGCACGTATCTCTGCCATTGCAATTCACTCCTGCAAAACTGTGCTTCTTCACACGTTCCCGGAGAGCTTTCCGTCAATTGTTTTCTATCCAACATTGTCAGCAAATGGCAGCGAGCCAACAAACTGCAATCACACTGCTCACGTCAATTGAAGATTGTACATGCTATATGGGCCGAGCCAACGAATGACAGAGAGACAGGATTGCAGGGATAGCTCCAAATTCTGCTCCTAAATAATACACACAGGCAACCCAAAGGCTAACAAGGAAGAAAATGAGCAGTACACACGCATACACATAATTACACTGTCGAGACTGGCAATAAATAGAACGGGGACCAAAATAGTAATAATAGTAAGGCATGAAATAAACCAACTATTTACACGCACACAACCGCACGCTCAAGTGCAACTAACACGTACACATTACGTACGCACAATGCTTGTGACAGGAACAAATTAAAATAATAAACCGTTAAAGTGAGAAAAACCTTGGAAAGACACGGTAAATATCCTACTCTCACAAAATATCCCCAAGTCGTGGCAGACCGGCAGCCAACGTTAAGCTGCTGCTGGCAAGCGACCACAGCGAGTTGCCCACTCCTTCTCAGCGTTCTTGCTTAGCCGCAAGCAAAGCCAAGCCAATCCAAAAACCTTACAAGCCTCAATCCCTCCACCGCAAACGCAGCAACCCGCTTACGGAAAGAGAAAATGTCGCTCCGAACGCACTGGCTACGTGTGCTTCCTTAAGGATGTCAGCGGACGAAACAAGATAACGCAGGTGGTGGACGATTATTGCTTGTCGCAAAATACAACCGAATGCAAATGAAAGACACGTCACGAAGGGTGCACAATTTTCAACCTTTGCAGCCTCCCGGCATACGTGAAAGACATGCAACGATTCCTTCATCGCAATCATCGCCGCGCCGCATTCCACTTAGAGCCATCGTTTCTTGGTCTTTCGAGGAACTTCTAAATTCACTTCACTATGTGAAATTCACTATCGAAATTGTGTGTTACAAGATTTGCTAGTTCATCTCAATTTTTATTCATCTAGCCTCATTTCTCACCTACGTGTCATACTAGTGCGAAAACCGGAAGGTTTCTAAAGCACCTGCAAGACAACCCTTCAGGGTTAGCGAGAGAAATGAAAAAAGTTGCAAAATACCTGGGAATATGCGAGTGAAACGATAAAGATATGTTTTTCTTTTTTTTTTGCAACTGAAACTTGTTGCAAAGAACCAACTGAATTTCAAGTTGCATCTTGTGTACGCAATTTACACGTCAGATTCATCCAGACATGCATGCACACAGAGGTGCTGCCAATACCGTGACAAGAAAGTGTCAACGTTTTTTTTTTCATTTATATTGAATGAGGAGCAGCTAACCAGAAATAACACAAACCAGCAAAATAACCTAACCACCCATTTTCTTCCACCACAGTGCCAAAAATGCTTGAAATCGGTAGATTAAAAAAACAAGTAAAACAAAAAAATTACTGCTGTGTACGATCACCTACACTGCCTATGCTAATGTGCGTTCCCTTGGAATAGTTGACAATTCTCTCGCTACTATATCGTGCCTGATGAATGCCGCCTGAACAAAAGAAATTACACGAGAGATGGTCAAAATCCACGCGTCTTGTTTCCCTAGATTTTTGCCACTCGTATCTCGATGAGCTTCACAAAATTACTAAAACCCTGCTTGCATGGACAGCGGAACCAAATTGAACCACGATCGAGCAGTGAAGGGGGCGAGACAAGCTGGGCTTAAAACGTTTTTCTTTCTCGTTTTCGAGCACCAAACAAGATAAAATAAGAGATGCACATATAAAATGCAATATACATAATCACTTGATTGGAAGCTTTGTACGTCCAGAAAGCCTGGCCCAAAGACAGGCTGCAAAATGAAAAGAAAGAACGCGGGCAAGACTTATTTTTAACCCCAATCTAAATATATTCCCCTAAGTAGGGGCCACTCTAAGATTTTCTTAAATTCATACGGACACATTTTGATCCAAGAAGTATGAGAGCTTTAAACTAACGGAATATATATCTTCCATCAATCGAAATGTTCGCATGATCGAAAAGATTGATCTATGAAATCGAAGGTGGAATTGCAATGAACGCTGAACACAGCCAAAAACGCCCCAAATCAAAATGAGCAGATATATCCCTCTTACCTCGCTGCAGCAGCAGCTGTAAATGTGCGCCCATTTCCCAAGGCTTCGGCCTTGCACTCCTATTGGAGCAGCACACAGCACAAGCATCTGGAAACCCATATCAAACAAAGACAAACGTGCACTAAACGCTGTATTCAGGAGCCAGCACATGCTCCAATGACTCAAAAAATCTGATCAATCAGGTGCCGGGGGAGTTCTATTCCTACAAACAGCCAACCCCCGCCAGTAGTGGATCGGCAGGCCTTCGGAGCTCGCGGACTGAGAGAATGGATTCGTAAAGGAGGTTTGGGAAAAGATGGAGGCAGAAAAAGGCAAGAGAAGCCACCGCCAAGTCGGCTGCGAGAAAGGCCGCCTCGCCCCATCACCATCACCCGGCTCTCTTCCGGCCGCAAAGAACGCCATTGCACACGTACCTCCAATGCCCGCGAGAGAGAAGAAAGACTCGACAAGGTCGCCCACCTAACGCGTCTCTTAAAAATAGAACATCATATGTACATATCGCGTGTCGTCTCGCACTTCACCGACGGTCGTCAGCGAAAGAAAATAAATAGGCCTATTTCTCTCTTGCCATTGCTTCTTTCTCCGCTTCCTAGCAACGATACACGCGGCGGGCGTGACCGCTGTCTTGCATCCCCACTATTTAACACACCCTGCAATGTAGGTCATCCTCGTCAGGCTTTCCTATCAACTAACCAACCCGGCAGGCCTCGTCGTCGCAATCGGCAAAAGAAGTCGTCCTCCACCCCGTCAGCTCCGCTGCGAAAAGGGAGAGAGCGACAGCCCCCCAAAATGTTGCCAAACCAACGGTCTTCTTCGTCTATGCTACTCCGTGCCACTCCAAGAGGTTTCTTTTTCGAGTTTGCGTCGTCAAAGACCCTGGTTCCGATCACACGGTCGATCCTGGCCGCACCTTGCGTCGTCTGAAGCGGCGGTCAAACCTGCAAGCATGCCCGGTGCCCTTGCGGGTAGAAAATGCACTTGAGAAAAAGGGTTGTCTCTCGCGTCTGGCACCTAGAGAAACAATGCCTGGGAAGGAAGCGATTTACTCCTCGCAAAAGTCTGGGCGAAACGCTCCAAAGCCTGCAGGCAATTTGTCCTGCTCACAACATAAAACAATAACTGCATCAAGCATTAGCGTACCATAGAACAATGTATTTTATAATACTCGCTCATTGTTTAATAAAAAATACATAAAAAAATTGCAGCAAACAACTGCTCTCAGTTCATCTCAATTTGAGCACCATCATAGCTGAAACGTTTTCAACGACAAGGTGCTGCGTAATATCGTTAATAATGCATGAAGACTTTCTTAGGAAGTGGTACCCTGCCGGGAAAAGACAAAAAAATCCAGCCAGAGCCAGAAAATGGATGTAGATGGCGCACCAGCGCCTCCACATACGACGTCCAGATTAAATACCTCGAGACCTCCACAGCTTACGTATGTTCTACCCAATTCATTTCCTCGCACTCCCCGAAAAAAACAGGGCTATCCGCTTTTTCTGTTAGGGAAGCCCTCGCAAAGACACAGGGCATGCCTGCAGGCCCTCTTGGGCAACGTCTTGCCACATCAGCTGCGTCCACTCTAGCATGAAGTGTCACGTTCAGACTGGCAGGTCATCATCTCCGAAAAGAAGAAAAAAAAAGACATGTTCGCCGGGTATCACAGCCACGATGCCAGCGAGTAGCACACGTTACCCCTACTCCGGTGGTACCGTACTCAGTGCTGATGCCTTCGACGGACGTTCCGATGAGGGCACCTCAATGCCCGACGAAGGACGTCGCAACAGCAGCTCCATCCTTAGCTTGCCAGTAACTTGCAGCGTTGCAGTCACTGTTCAAACCGCATCCCTTGCAGGTGCTGAAGAGGCCAAAGCGTTGTCGGATGCTGCCCTAGGAGGAACCGCATCCCCGTACCAGACGGACACAGGCCGCCCTTACCATCACAGCGGCGGCAGTCGGCCCAGCCTCCGCGCGGGGAAGAGGTCGTCGCCCAGAGGAACTATGCCGCACAACACCCGCACGTGCTGTTGCTATCACTGTGGTCGGGGGGAGGGAGGGGGGAAAACACTTGTCGGAAAAGTGTCTTCAACAACGTAACGGCGGCTCTACTGCGCCGACACCACGCTCCCCGTCGCCGGAGGCACCTCGATGCCAGGGGCCAC
The DNA here is from genome assembly GCF_048455015.1 of Haemaphysalis longicornis. NCBI lineage: Eukaryota > Metazoa > Arthropoda > Arachnida > Ixodida > Ixodidae > Haemaphysalis > Haemaphysalis longicornis. Next base: position 7,415,330 of record NW_027526282.1, read on the forward strand.
CACTGAGCGCTGCGTCACCGAGGGCGACAGCGAGACGTCCATGGGAGCAGTTGCGGACGATTCCCCGACCCCCGCGTCATCGTCTGCGGCAGCCGTCGTCGGCGTGGAAGAGGAGGAGGAGGACCCGGCGGCGGGCACGGCGGACGCGGGCGTGCTCTGGCCGTTGTTGGCGCTGTCGGCCGGCGGGCAGAGCCCCAGGGCGACGGCCAAGTCCTGCAGCACGAGGGCGTCCTTGGGGTCGACAAGGTTGAAGCGTGCGTTGAAGAGGGTGAAGTGGGCGAACAGCGAGTGCAGGTGTCCGTGCAGCTGCAGCAGCACCATCTCCCGGAAGTGAGCGTGGTACAGGTGCGCCAGCACGTGCAGCAGCAGGCCGTGGATCTTCTTCACCAGCGACTCGAACGAGCTGGGGAACTCCCGCTCTGCGGCACAGGGCAGTGGACAAGACAAGGGGAACACGTCAGGAACACGTCAGCATTGCAATGCAGGCCCTGTTGGTTGAAGGTGTACAAGTGGTTCAAATGTCAAATTTTGGAGATTCAACGCATTAAGCTACACTCGGGCTATAGGGCGTAACGTAGCGGAGGGCTCTGGATTAATTTTTACCAACCAGGGGTCATCTAATGTGCACCGAAATCTCAACACACGGGCGTTTTTGCTTTTCGCCTCCATAAGAAAAGTAACCACCACAGCCGGGAATCAAACCCACATCCTCGTGCTCAGCAGTGCAACGCCTTAGCCACTGAGCCACCTCGGCAGGCAAAGCCTCGCTATATCAAATGCCCCCATCCACTGCTGCCCACTTCCCAAATAAAGTGCATTTTACTTTGTTGTATTCATTCATTAGTAAAAGCCCATTTTGATAAGTTTTATCAGCCAATCTACTTTCCCTATCCCCAGTGGGAGAACAGATGAGGCCACTTTCACAAGTTACAGTCTTTGTTACACGTAATGCACTTACAACCTGTATTCAGAAACCTAACCACTGTGATTATTTGGTCGTTGATAAGGTCCAGAAAGAAGGACACACACACAAGAAAGCTGTTACAAACTTCAAAAGCTCACTTTAGGGGAATTTAGGGCGGCCTTATCAAAGGCACTCTTCCCCAGACAAGTTGGGCACCTGGACAGAAGGCTGCAGCACAATGCGCCAAACAACCAACTCTTACGCCAATAGGGAGAAGAGTGCCTCTGGTGGCCGTTTCAAAGCTTTTAGACCAGCCAGGTTTCTCTCAACGAACCAGCTAGAGATAGAGAGGCATGGGCTTAGAATCATGGCAAATATTTGACGGCCGCCTTTTATTAGCGACGCAGCTGACCATTCCTAGCTCAAATTTCCCCATATTTACGTCACCTTTCCCGGGTATGTAGCTTCGCTTTCACCAAGTGTTTCATTCTGATTAGTGGTGACGGAATTGTAACTGCAGCTACCCAAGTCGGCTTGCGATCACAGCGAGCGCGCCATGCTGTAGCCGCTTGCTGCCATGCTGGCCTGCATGCGACTGCATTCGCATTCCCGGTGTGTTCGTAGGGCGTTTTTGAAAGCAGAAAGCACTCAATGCTGCTGAGTGTTCTTTATCTCCTGCACACATTGGCCCCAATCTACAAACCCAGTTGTGCTATTGTCATATTGTTGATTGGAAAAAGAAAGATTAAATTAGGTCATGGGCTTCATTAAAGACAGTTCCCTTTTCAGGCCAATAAAATCACAAAAAGGTGCAATTTCAGCACAAGTTTTGTTGTTGAAACACATTAAACCCCCATATTCCCAAACCTAACTTAAGCGTAACTTCTGCTTTCCGAAACTTTGTGCTGCCCTTAACGTGTTTCAAGAACCAGACTAACGCTGAAAGGGCAGCTTTTGACAACCTTCGCAGCCTCACAAGTGAGGTATACTTAAAATAGCTCCCAACGGCTCCTTTTCCTGACCAGCATTGTGTACTAGGACGATAGCTTAGCTGAGTGTGTATTTCACGTGTCGTGCGCAAGAAACCGATAAAGCTGAACAGGATGAAATGTTTTTACCCACAAAAAACAATCCACACACACCGGGGCCATCCTGGCGCGGTCATGTACACACCCGCACCTGTGCCGAGATCACGGAGCAAGAATAAGATAGGAGGCGAAACTAGGCTTCCTAGCGCGGCCAGATAATGTCACAAGCGCTCGTCATAGGTTAAGCTAGCGGCATCTGCCGCGGGTGAAGGAACTGCACGGCCGCCGCAATCGGCATTTCACTGCTCAGCCGTGGAATAAGTGCGGCCGCTATCGCTTTGTCCATCACGTGCCGCTACCCTCTCCTTCGCTGTCACAGCTACGAAGCTTTGCAGTCTACTTTGGCTTTCATTGTGACATTACCTGGTCGCTCCGCTCGCCCATGCTTGCCGCAATGGGACGTCTCGCCCCCTATATACTCTTGCTCCGTGACCCAGATGGTGAGCAACATGGCAAACAGCAGCCCCACGGGGTTGCATGTGCGCATGCATCAAGTGAGGCAGGTGCACCTACAGTTTGTTGCGATTCAAATACAAATCATGGTGAAAACAGTTACACGTGCGAAAGAGGACAAGAGGAAAAAAATCACGCCATATCCACGGAATGAATGATGATAAGTGGGGCGAAGCTCGAGAGGGGGAGATCATCGGTAACCGTAACTCTCCCGTGAAAGTTCGCCCATTACATCATTAAGAAAGACGTAAGACTGTGTGCGTACATTGTACAAATCAACTTTTATTTTGTTCTTGTTCGTTTGTTGTTGTTGTTGTAGGGTTCGTGAGGCCGCAAGCAAGCGCTCGTATCGGCAGGCAAACCCCGATGCAGTGAGAGCTCGCGAGGCGGCTGCAAAACGCATCAAGCGAGCTCAGCCCGAAGCTGCCGACGCGCGGTTTAAGCGCGACTTTCTAGACGAGATGCTTCGGCCTCTCTTTCGCGCACGGCGGGATCCTGTCGGCGAGCGCGCGCTGCCGCCGCCCTGCGCGCCCTCCGCTCCGCAGCCTTGTCAACAACCACCTCCTCCATCCGGTGACTCGTTGCGAAAGAGGAAACGCGTCAACAGCGATTGCCTTTTATAGTGTCAGTCACGTGCGAGTGACGTCATCATGACGTCACTCACACCAGCGCAACCTGCGAGTGAGTCATCGAACTAGGCGGTCACGTAGCGCCACCTGCGAGTGAGTCATCGAACTAGGCGATCACGTACCACGAGACACAAGGGATGGACAGACTCACGGCTTTAGGAGCTTCGCCCCTAAAAATGCGCTGGGAACTGTCATCCGCACTACAAGTGAAAATGGTGATCAAGCATGTGCCAACATGTTAAGCTTAGAGCTCTCTACAGGAGCTAATCTGAGCACTTGTGGAAAACTGCCACCCCAGGGGCGTCCTTCCCTTCATGCTAGCCTCGTGTGCAGGTGCTTAACTTGCTGAGAAAAGGGTGCCTTCTATAAGGGCAGCACAAGGACAGTTTCTGAAACACAGGGAGGCCCTCTCTTATTTTTTTGTTTTTTTCTGACCATTGTGGAAGGCTTCCTGACTGATTGAAGGGTTTAACGCGTTGACGCAACGCAGGCGATGAGGCGCGCCGTAGTGGAGGGCTCCAGATTAATTTTGACCACCCAGGGGTCTTTAACGTGCGCCAAAATCTCGCACACACAGGCATTTTTGCTTTTTACCCCCATCAGAAAAGCGGCTGCCGCGGCCGGGAATCGAACCCGTGGCCTCGTGCCCAGCAGCACAACGCCTTAGCCACTGAGCCACCCCGGCAGGTGATTTGTACTTTGTTCGCACACCTCAATGTTTATATGGCGGAAGGTCTGTTCTGCGTTCAGCAGGTGGTACTCCACAAGCGCTCAGTTTTTAAATTGGGAGCCATGGAATACGCGCTAACGTCTCCGGCTACTGTTGAGATTTTCTTTTTGTTGGAATGAGTTTATAGCATTTCTGCACATAAGGTAGCGTGATATCGGGTTACTGCGATCGTTTACGGCATCAGCGACCATGCTGAGATAAAAACATATTCCTTCTCGAGAAGAAAAGTTGGGGGAGGGTTCATTACGCGAGTAAATACGGTATTTTGAAACCGACATTGAGAAGAGTGCTACCATTACGGCCGCGCTGAAGAAACGTTGCAGCCGGCGAGCGAGCGGTCGGCCGGCCAGAGAAAAACTACGCGTGCTACCCGTCTCGCTCACAGCAGCCCTAGGAGAAGTACATCCAGCAGAGCTCAACCTGTTCTCCTGACTGGCCGGAAGAATAAGCACCAAGCCAGCCGCAATGTCACTTGTGCCTTATGGCTCTTTGCGTGATCCCTTGACAGATGCAGTGTAGTCTGCGACGGAGCTATTTTAAATGTTTCTAACCAATTAACAACGCATTTCACGGGGCTACCAGTCATGTTCCAGTTGTTTTGGTGGTACGTACTGTACGTTCAAAGTAAATTTGGCCGAGGCGAAATTTCGGTGCAATTGACCTTTAATGTGCATTTTTACATCTTCAAACCTTAGCTCAGCTTGCGTGGGACAAAGACTCGATCGTCACAGGTGTTATTACTCGATCGGCTTAGTGAAGCATGCCATGGAGCAGCGAGGAGAAAACTGGAAATGAATGGAGAAAAACAGACAGCGAAATTTCACACTCACCAAACTTTGTGGGGAAGAGGGACTCGTCGTTGACCGTCTTCTGGGTAAAAGTCATCACATAGTCTATGTACTGCGGGGCTGCCACTTTGCACTTTTTCCCTTTTTCGTCAAACCACAGGTATTGCCTGCACGAACGAGAACCCAGACAGGCACACGTGTCAAGAAAGACCAGTCAAAGAACCAATCACGCTCACACCCACAAAAAAGAAATAAGGTGAAACAGCCTGCACAACAACTGGTCCCAAGTCTAGAAAGACCTGTTTAACGAATCGCGAAGCTAGCCAACTACCCGGACTGAGCAAACGTTACGAATGAAACCGACGAGAACCCTGATGCAGAAAGTCTTTATACAGTGGAATCTCGGTGATACGAATTCGGCTGATACGAATTTCGCTGTGATACGAATTTTCAAAATTCCCCGGCCAAAATGCATTGTATGCAATGTAAAAAAATTCGGATGATCCGTACACATTTATTACTCCGGTGCGGGTGATAGGAACACGCGAGCCGCGAGCAGCCGACCGCGGCGTGGACGGGAGGACGGGAAGAGGGAGTTTTGGTGCGGCCGCGCGGCCTTGGCGGCTTGCGGGCCCAAAAGCGTTTTTTTTTTTTTTATAGTTCTCCCCCGCCGACGGAGAGAGGTGCTCCGAACGAGGCGAACGTTTCACCCTCCCTACGACTATTCTCTCTCCCCTCTCGTATCTCTCCCGCCCCGTTCTCTTCTCGCTGCGACTTTCGTTTGCGCTGCCTGCAGCTCGGGTGCCTCTAGCTTCCTTTTTGTATTACACTTTGTCAATAAAGCACGGCCGGGGGTGGAAACCAGGCCTTCCCTCTTGTTTCTGATGGTGAGTATTCGCTGTTTAGCTTCCTTTTTGTATTACACTTTGTCAATAAAGCACGGCCGGGGGTGGAAACCAGGCCTTCCCTCTTGTTTCTGATGGTGAGTATTCGCTGTTTCGCCTTCTCCGCACTCCTCGCTTCCCTTTTTGCCCCGCGCTGACTGCTCTGACTGTCCTGTCGTCGCCTTGCTTGTCGTCTTGCCGTGTTTCCTGCGCCACTTGTCCGTCGATTACGTGTGTGGAGTTCCAGTGCGCGCGTCTGTTCGCACTTGTGTCTTCCCAAGCACCGACCCGCAAGAGCCATGTCAGCACCCCAAGGTACGACGTCGCGAAAGCGAAAGGCGCTTTCTTTTAAGGAAAAACTAGAAATTTTGAGGAAAGTGGATGAGGAGCCGAAGAAAAAGCGCGCAGACCTCGCCAAAGAGTTGGGTCTAGCGGCGTCCACACTCTCAACGCTTGTCGGTCAGCGCGACCAGATAATGCGCAATGTGCAGCTCTTCGGGTTACACAAGAAGGAGGCGAAAACGTCCCATCACGTGAAGTTAGAAGAAGTTCTTCTGACGTGGTTTAAAGAGGTCACAGCAGCGGGCGTCAACATTGACGGTAAAGTGCTGCGCGAAAAAGCTGCGGACGTAGCACTTTCGCTCGGCATCGACGACTTCCAGGCTTCCGGAGGATGGATCCATAGGTTCAAGGCCAGGCATGGCCTTGCCTACAAGACTGTCTGCGGCGAAGGCAAAAAGGTCGACGCCTCCGTCGTTGAGGATTGGATATCAACAGCACTGCCCGCGTTAATTGAGGGATACGAACCTCGAGACATTTTTAATGTGGACGAGGCTGGGCTATTTTATAACCTGCAGCCCGAGAAGAGCTTGTGCTTCAAAGGCGAAGCTTGCCATGGTGGGCAGAAGAGCAAGCAGCGAGTGACCGTGCTGTTCTGCTGCAACTCCGACGGATCGGAGAAGGTGCAACTCACAGTCATCGGCAAGTCGCAGAAGCCGCGGTGCTTCAAGGTAGCCGGGCGGTTACCTTGCCTTTATAAGGCAAACAAGAAGGCGTGGATGACGTCGTCGTTGTTTTTGGAGTTCGTGACCTACCTGGACAGAAAGATGAGCTCTCAAAACAGGAAGATTGTTTTGATTTTGGACCAGTGCCCAGCGCACCCAAAGGAGATGACGCTGCAGAACGTTAAAGTTGTATTTTTACCGGCAAATGCAACCAGTCACTTGCAGCCGCTTGATGCTGGCATCATCAAAAATGCCAAACACCACTACAAGAGCTTGTTGGTGCGCCGTCTCCTGGCGAAAATTGACCGCAAGGATGAAGACTTGCACATCAACCTCCTCGATGCTCTACATTTCATTGCGATGGCTTGGCAGCGTGTGTTGCCTACGACGATTGCCAACTGCTTCGCTAAGTGTGGTATCTCCAGATCCTGTTTGGCCACCGCTTCGCAAGAGCCGGATTCCGTCGAGATCGAAAACTGGGACCAACTTGGCGTGGACTGTACCGCCGACGACTTCGTGACCGCGGATGACGACCTCGCCACTTGCGGCCTGCGAAGTGTTGCAGACATTGCGGATGACGTGCAAACGTCGCAGGTTGAAGTTGCGAGCAGCGATGACGAAGACAACGGCAACAGCTGCGACGATCAGCCGCCGACGGCAGCGGAAACAATGCACGCACTGGACGTTCTCCGGCGTGCGGTGGCATCGGACACTGTGCGCGAAAACACTTCTGCACAGTTCTTTTCCTTCCAAAATTCTTTGCTGGCTGACCTGGCAGAAAAGAAGACGCAATCCGACATCCGGCAGTTCTTTGCGCGGAAATAAATCTTGTGTGTAGGCCCCTTGCCTAATGCGTAAACCGCATGGCTCATTTTTGCACGAGGTTCGTACGTGTGCGTCGGCGATGGACACGTTCTTCGGACGCTCGCGTTGACTGCAATTCGGCACCCCGGCTGTTTACTGTACCACGGCAGCTTTCGCCTCCGTTGCTGCGCGCGGCAGTGGGAGGAGCCTTACGGCTTGCGCCAATGGGGAGCTTGCTGGGCCACCTCCGCGACAGATATTTGGCGCGGATGACATATTATAGGGCAGTTTCCGCCCATATTATCAGCTCCTTTCCCGCATGAGCAATGACCATGATCCTTGAGCGGCATTCTAAAGAACTGGCACCAGCGCCGCTTCCGCCGCTTGCGCGATATCTGGCGAGCGTAGATATCGGCGTCGCCCGAGCGCCAGCCCGCGTCGCCATGCATTTTGGCGCGCGCGCTGACGCTCGTCGACGCCGAACGACGCTGACGCTCGCGCGAAGCGGAAAATACGCTGCATGGGGTTTGGAGCGTCCTGCACCACTTCGCGGCAGGAGCCGACGCCATGTTGCCGCTGCCTGTCGCGTGCGCGGCGCGTTTCAAAGGGCAGAAACTTTATTTTTTTCTCGCTTTCTGGTGATACGAATTTTCGGGTGATACGAATATTTTTGCCGCCCCCTGAGATTCGTATCACCGAGATTCCACTGTATGAAAGACTTGGACCAAGGTTTTGCAACAATTTTTACTTCTTGATTCTCATTGATGAGAATTCATGACTAAGGTCGAGAGCGTACACAAACTTGCTTAAACGACATTCAACACTTGTGCCCTCAACCATAAGCAAGTAGCAGCAATGCAATGGCTAAAAACAGTGCAATAAGAAACGCGGAAGTACAATATGGCATTGCCTAATTTCTTGCATGACGAAAATTTCTAAAAATTGTATTTATTAATTTTGGAATAAATAAAATATCCAGCTAAGATGACGTGATGAATGCTCCCTGGACTGCCAGCAGCCAACGCCTAGGATCTGAAGGCATACAAACACACTCCAGAGTGCCAGGACGGTAGATATCTATGTGGTAGACAATCTAATTGATGCCCCTAAAATGCTTTCGAGCTTTTCTCAATCTTCCACTGAGAGCTGAATGTTTCCTTCAGTTGTACGGCAATGTTTTCCTGCTGGCAGTAGTGCCGCATGATAGCTGTGCTAGTGTTTAAAGGGACGGTCTTGAAGCACTGGAACCAATGTACGGTGTTGAAATTTGGAGTTCCTGCACTCCATCTCAGTGCTATCTCCCACGACGGTACCAATCAATGCATCCATTAGCGGATTGAATTCTTCAGGCTTTAAAAATGTGTTGCAGGTGCGAAAAGTGGTAACGGAGGTGGTGGCAAGAGAAAGGTCACGTTTTCCTAAATCTGTAATTCAGCCTTTCGGCACTCAAGGTGGCATTAATGGGAATTTAGTGTCACTAACAACTTTGGTAGCACACACATGATGGCGGACACCTGCAGTACGTCCAGTTTGCTTCCGCAAGATAAGCACATGCTTTGGTGGATAATAAGATGCCATTACAAAAAAGTGGCGGACACACACAACGATCATGACAGTGTACGAGTGCGCTGGAGACAACACTAATGTACGGTGTTGAAATTAAAATGGAGTGTTGCACCACTTAATGAGTTAAATGGTGGAAGGGCAACACTTGCACAATGTCAGAAGCGCACAAAATAAGATGAACAATAGCAGTCATTTCTTTATTACAGCGCACAAGTGTGGCAATGACTTATAAAACAGACATGACGGATGGCTGTAATTCGAAATGATTGCAAGAAAAGTGGCAAACTTTGCAGCTTTTTTTCTAGCTTCCTGCTTTAAGAATGTTTTAAATGTGTTGCAGTACCTCTTTAAGTCTTTTGTGACCGTGCCATAGGCCATCACTTACGGGTGAGCGATGATTTTGAAACCTCCCGCAAAAACTTAAAACAGCGCTATTCGGACAACCGATGCCATCTGGAATTTTCATTAGAAACTCTTCTTTACGTTTTGTTGCCATCTGTTTACATTTCATGTGGGTAGACAGCGTCGCGAGTGAAATTTGAACCCAAGGTAGCGGCGAGTTGGGTGAAAATGGCGTCCTGTTTCAGTGCGCGCTCTGCAAAGGCGGACAGCGGTTTCAAGGACTTCGGCCACTGCTGCTGCTCATTTTTTCTACCCCAGCAGCAGGGATGACCCCAGAAACGATATAGATTCTTCAGATTTTAGTACTGATGAAGACTCTCCAGTTCAACGGCCTCAGACTTCGACAGGTGCTGCTAGGGAAGGTTCGTTTCTGACTTTGCACTGTATTTATAAACAAAACGCGCCTAATGTCTGACGACCGCGGTTGTACTTTGATGTGTAGGGTCTGGACAACGTACGGCGGGGATATTTTGCCAAATGTACCGCATTGTACCATGGTATCACCTTCAAGATAGCCTGGCGCTCGTGTAAAATTAGCACTGCGGAGGGACGCACGCTGCTTCTCAAAAGCGGTAAATTCTTTTTCTTGTTTTTTACCATAGCAGTGAAAAGGATTTTGTGTGAGAACACAAACAAGCATGCTAGGGTGCATATTTTAGAGAGGCCGACTGACTCTCAAGTGGCTTCGCGGAGTGACACAGCCGTCAGGGCCGTTAGGTTGGTGGACCCGCTAAAATCCAGAACTTGGTGTACAGCGCTAATGTATATATTGAATCATAGCTTAGAAACATAGAAACATTTTGTATATCTTAGAATTCCTAAAATAATTTTTAGGCTCACTAAAATCGCCTATTTGTGCTTTGTGTCTACTTTACTTGCGCATTTCTTTTTGTTTCATTGACCAATAAACTCTCAATAATTACACCTTTCACAAAACCGCTGTTATGTGCTTGAAAGAGAAATCCATAAGCTAGGTTTCCATGCATAGCAATGCTAAATGAGTCCAGTAGGTGAAGAGAAAAAAAAAAAAAAAAGCTTTCTGGAAGCACCCAAAATCAGCCATTTTTCCGTGGACACAAAAGAACTAATGTGAAATGTGTTGCCGTATTTGCAGTAATTACTACACTTCGTTGGATCACCAATGATGAGACACGCATTACCAAACTACTATTCGGGATTTTCCCCTCGTGCTGGGACAGCCAGATGACACGTGTGCATGCAAGCAAGTGTGAGCAGCACAAAAATTCTCTTGCTGCTTTCCAAACCTGCGACAAAGCTCTCGGAGAAGCTCGAAAGATCGCCCTCACCTGTTCCCCGGCCCGGTCATGTCGGGGCAGCCGGACATGGTACAGAACTCGGACACCGTCCCATACAGGAGGTTGATGTGGTCGAAGAACGCCAGCGCTGCAAATCAGGGGGAAAAAAAGAGGTTAAAACGGAAGATTGGGCGAATTGGTAGATGTTCATAGTGACAGCGCTAACGACAAGAGACAAAGAGAAGAGGGCACAAACACGGCGCTGACTAACAACTGAGTTATTGTCGTGATTGCGATAGCAAATGCCAGCCTCTTTTGGCACCGAGCGTAGTGATAAGCGAGCATGGCAGCCAAATCATGCGAGAAATCTTAGAGGCCACAGAAATTAACAAGTTAGGTGATCAATGCATAAGCACCCCATCTATCGCCCTCACAGACAAAGAATGTAGATTCCTAGCGGAGTAAGCCCCACCGCGGTAATATTTGTCTTGTTTCCAAACTGATCTTGCGATTACAAAATGGGCTTGTGTTTTGTGTTGATTGTACATCTTGCCCCGTAGGTAGATTAACGTGTACATAAACGTAAAGTCAGTATGATGCCACGCTCGCACTCTCTCAAATGTTCATGTGTTAATTTAGTGTTTCCTTCTCTTTTTTTTTGTTGTTTTTGCCCATGCGTGTATAAAAGCAACTGGCCTAAGCCATAAAACTCAGTTGTTAGTCAGCGCCGTGTTTGTGCCCTCTTCTCTTTGCCTCATGTTGTTAGCGCTGTTACTATGAAAAAAGAGAAAAAGACACGTTTAGCAGGAGAGGTAGTCTGTGAAGGAAAGGCTACTTTGAAGGAGCTGTTACCCTTTGCCGATCTGTCAGTTAGGGCACCTGAAGAGACAACCCGATGACCGAGTTCTTACATTTTGCAAACCTAGTGCACAGAACGAATCCCTTCCGAAAAAAAAGATTTGAGGACCCAGATGTGTTGAGGCAGGTGGCGAAATGCTGAAGAATTTGTATTTTTTGCTTTTTCCCCTGCTTCATCTAAGACTAAGGCTATACGCATGACATCGTGTAGTCAGCAGCCAATGGCTGCACGCATGACCACATGTGTTTCTTGGCATCGGTTACGAAACCGAATCACACGGCGCGGTGGCTCAGTGGATAAGGCGTTGCGCTGCTGAGCACAAGGTCGCGGGTTCAATTCCCGGCCGCGGCGGCCGCTTTTCTGATGGAAGCGAAAAGCAAAAACGGCCGTGTGTACGAGATTTCGGCGCACGATAAAGATCGCCAGGTGGTCAAAATTAATCCGGAGCCATCCACTACGGCACGCCTCATCGCCTGCGTTGCGTCGGCGTGTTAAACCCCTACGAAACCGAATCGTTCACTAGCCTTCATGGTGCCAAGGTGAAGCCTCAAGCCACTGCACAGGAGGCCTGGGTTCCAATCCTACTTTCTCCAGTATTTCATTTGTTTTCTTTTTCACGGGTTCTGTTTCCTTTTTTTTTTACAATGAACACCCTTTTCTAAAGCGATCAATCGATATGTTGCACTTTTAAGCCTCAGCTGGAGTGGTAGGGTTTAGGTTGCTTCCAGCACAGCTCACCCAAGGCACTGCCCTGCACTCCGGGAACTCCCTTTTAAAGAGGACAATCTTCCTTGTGCTACTTAAACCCGAAAATTTTGGTCTTTGCCTGTCTGTATGCATGTCTGTCTCGCGATTAAGCCTTCCGGCTCAAAGTTAAAGGGGAACAATGGTCCTGAGGACCAACAATTTGCCAAAAATTTGATTTCCTGTATTAATTTTATTTGCAGTCTACGGGTCCCAAACAATGTACCTGCAAAATATTATAGCTGTACCAAAAGTATTTACAACACTGTTGCCCTTCAAAGTTGCCTAAATGAACGTTCTTGCCTACGTTTTCAAACTTGGTGCTCTGTTTTCACAGAACCAAATTTTCCTCACGACGTCCAACTGTCGAGTCGGGTACAGTGTCTCGCGATGTACTAATGGTTAGATCTGTATCATTTTTGCTGCATTCGAAAGCTTATGTACTGAACAGTGCAATAAAACCCTAAAAATATGGAATTTCTTTTTTTGCTAGCACAAAATATTATGCGATTAGTTTTACGAAAACATTGGTACTTGATGACCTGACATTTAATAAGTTCACAGTGTTTTCAGAAACTGCTAAAATTACTGCAGTGGTATAGCTGCACTCCCTGTGGTCCTTTCAGAACAGAAAGGGATGAAAAGAATTTGGGTATTTCATAGGTAGATAATGAAAAAAAAAAAAAAATTGCCCCAAGCGAAATGGCTTAACGTTGCCTAACTCTAAGCTTACACCACATAGATGAAAACTGACTGCATATCAACACCTGTGTGCCCCCTTAAAAGAATACTTGAGAACTAGAGGTTTATATAGTCATAACTTTTCCAGACCCCTAAATGTGGAAACCCACTTCACACTCGTCAATAGTGCTCAGAAAAATAAAAACATCAGGCATATTTGAGGCAAGACGTCAATACATAAGTGGTATTCGCAATGTTCTTTTAATTAAAAATACGTGGCTGCTCAATTTCGAAATGAAAAATGGGGTTAAAAGCAATATTTTAATCATCAAAAAATAATAAAAAGGGCTAGCGCTAGACTGTGGACCTCGTGGCGGCGTTCCCAATACAACAATAATGAGATTCCAATAAATGGCACGTGAGCAGAGGAATGGGGGAAAACTGTGGGGGGGGGTATTTATTTGAGCAAACCTGTACTGCGTTTATCGTGGGAGAGGAGCAAGACGAGAGGGGAAGAGAGTGAGAGCTTGGAAGGAAAGAGAAGAGAGCTCCATCTACGAGGCAGGGGCGGCAGAGGACCATCATAATTCGGCAACGTTTGTGGAGTGAAGTGAGCAGATACACATGCAATTTTTTTTTTTTGAAGCCACCACTTCCTTTTATTACACTTACATGCAGCATTTTGGAGAGGCTGGAGTGAAGTGGTACATTTCCCAAGCAACCACGGATGTCCATGGAACGTCCGAAAAACAGCCAAACATCCAATGATAAGTTTGGATGGGCTGCTGTACGTCCATGTTTGGATGTACATTAGCGGACGTACAGTGGAAATCCAGAAACAAATGTACAAAGGACACACTTTTTTTTATGTCAGAAGGACACCCGCCCGTGGACGTACAAAGTTACCGTGAGCATCAAATAATGGCGTGAATTGAATATAAAAGGAAAAACAGTAAAAGCTACAACAACACCCTGACTTGTAAATTGCAAGTTTCATCTGTATATTACTAATATTAAGCATCATTTTTAAACCTTTTTGAAGCACCTTACCGACTGCAACGATGATCGCTTTGGGGAAGGGTATATAAGAATTGAGAACCACTGACTGACCATGTTCATGTATACCTGCCTGCCAGGTAGTATGTTGCTGATCTGTGGTGTAGTATTCGTTGTAGGAACATAAGCTTCTCATTAATAAAATTTGTGATAAATATTTACTGAACATCCAAAATACATCCAATTTCGGACATTTGAATAGACAGAGGTCCCAAGGACGTACATAGTATGTCCATCGAATGGACGTACACTGGTCGGCCGACGGACGTCCGGTGGTTGCTTGGGTTTTAGATTGCTGTTGACACAGCGTTTGTAAAAGCAGTGTTTATATTTCGGAAAATAACAACGTCGAAATACGACCATGCAGGTAAGATTGCATGACGACGCGCGTACAGCCACAGCCTAGGCCGCTCAGCTGATAAGCAGCCGACTATTCCCGCAGTCGCGCTGCCCCGCAGCTGCTGGCACATGCATGCGCCGACTCCTCCCCGCCACTGCCACTGCTGCAGCGGTGGCTCCTACACGCATGACGGGTGGCTTTCCCGCACGACTTTAGAAGTCAACATTGCGAATAAACGAGCAACTCTGCTCCCCTAGGGGAGCTATATACAGGAACTCTAGAAAAACGTCTTGGAGAGGCCCTGTAACTGTGTGGTTAACCTCGGAAGGCAATTCCTCCCTCCCACTTGCTCAGAGGAAAGCATCGCCCAAAGCAGCAATCAAAAAATAGTCATTAGCAGCCCAGTGGAAACATGTCACACGGGCATGTTCTCACAATCGTCCTTTCAAGTGGCCACTACTCACTGTGCGAGGCGAGCCACTCGTTGTAGTCGAGCCCCTGGGGGAGCTCGACGAGGTCGCGCAGCCGCGACTCCGGGATGGTGCACTCGAGCACCGTCGACTCCAGGTACATCTTGGGCTCCTCCTGGCCGCCGCCGCTCGAAGAGGCATCCTTGTCCTTTCGGCGGGCTTTCCTGCACAACACGAGAGAGCGGGCACGGGGGGCTCAGCACGAGAAGTAGTCGGTACTATCACGCGAGTAAGAGAGAGGAGAGGCATGGCACCGTAGCAATACCACTCGCTTTGAAAAAGATTGCGAAAACATGCTTTTGAGGGAATTTGATGAGTGTGTTAACCGTGTGCGATGACCTATGAACTGCCACAACCACAGAAGTTGGGTCAACAACAAGAGAAGCTGGAAGGTCGGCTCTGCAGTCTCATTTGTTTTGCTTCGCTTGCAGAAAAAGAAACAGGGAACAACTAACTCCCTTGACAGCATTTGTGCTTTAATGTCATGCCACCTCGGCATCAGCTAGCATGGAAACCATCACTGCACCACTGTGGTCACATCTTTCCTTGACACTGCTATTCTAACCAAAACAAAAGAAGAAACGCCACATGACAACACCACATTTCCCAACACAACGTACATATAGGTAAAACACCATTCCCAAGATCAAGATTAAAACGCGTCCGAAACCAAAACTCCACGAAGCCGGCTTTCCCCGCACAACCAGAAGCATTGCAGTGAAACCTCAGTACCACAACCCCTGGAAAAGCGCGCGCAAAGCGTCCGCCGCTGCGCAAGCCGCATCGCCCACGGTACAAGCCGCACTTGAAAGGACGAACGCCGTCACAGAACAAGGCCCCTGCAAAGGCCGTTCCGCACTGCAGATAGATATGGCGTGATAAAGGCGGGAAGCCGCCGTAACCGGGTTGAGATAAACGGCGTTTGTAAACCACACGCGCTCAGTCCAAGGCGCGCCCGGTAAGGTCCCAACACACGCGGAACGCGCAGTCGTCGGCGAGTCAGCCCCTTTATTGGAGTGTGAGCGTACACACTCGAACTCGACACGGGGTAACGGGGTAAACACGCCGGTGTCAGTCCGGACAATCGCCCTGACAAGCAGCCGTCCAAACAGCCCTCGCACGTCCACGGCTGACGCCCGGGGTGCCGGGAAGAAACGACTCGGTGCCGTCAACAGTCGGACTTATCGCACTCGTGCACACACAAACACGCACACGCACGAAAGGACGCTTCCTTGGCACGCGTGCGCGCAGCCGCCCCGCCGCTTCACTGAACGACAAACAGGAGGGAATTGTTCGGGCCGAGTAATTAACCTTCGGGGTCACCTTCGGGGAACCGAACTTGTGATCTGCCTGGGCGCCTTTGCAAACAGCTCGCAGAGGGAGCGGTAAACAACGGACGAACGAATGATTTTTTCCAATGCGATTTTTTTTCCAGCTGCGTACCACGTAACAAAAGGGCATCCTCGCGCAATACATTAAGGTGGCCTTCGACAACAACTCGCACGAGGGCCTCCAGACAATCATCTGTTCGAATGCGTCCACAATAGGTTCAGAACTTCCTGACCGACTCCAAGCCCCCCTTGGTGTCAGCGACCGACACTCAGCGAGCCCGATACCCCGCGGCAAGGCTCCGTTATTTCTCTGCTACTTTTCAACAAAGATGTAAGTTCTAACTGCTCGTCCCTTCTACAGACCGTCCCACGATTACAGCTTGCTGTACGCGGACAACCTCACCGTCTGCACAGCCAGAGGGTCCGTAGTCTCCGCAAAAGGCTCCATCAACATAACGACACGTACATTTGCGCCAGTGGTCTTGCACGGCTCAGAAATCGAACTTCCTGGCCGTTCTAAGTACAAGCAGGGCCGAAGTCAAAACCTGTCCCGGACAAGTCACACTACAGACCATGTCCATTTACCGTAAGGACACTATCCGTACCTTGGGCCTCACCCTCCAGCCGGAAGGGAAAGGGATATACATCATCTACAGACTTCAGGACACAAAATACACATCTCAGCATCATACAAGCACTGCCCGTAAGACCGCATTGCATTCGGCACATCTGATGTGGTACTTAAGGAGAAAAAATTTCCGAGCCATCTCCACTAACGTGAAAACCTGGGTAGGGGCGAAGCGTGAAGTGTATAGGTGCATTCAAAGATTTCGTGTGGCACGAAAACTCTACAAGAAGTCGGCTTTTCCCGCAATACCACAAGCACTGCAGTGAAACCACAGTACCACTACCCCTGGAAAAGCGCGCGCAAAGCGTCCGCCGCTGCGCAAGACGCATCGCCCACGGTACAAGGCACATTGCAAAGGACGAACGCCGTCACAGAACAAGGCCCCTGCAAAGACCGTTCCGCACCGCGGCTAGATATGGCGTGGCCGCCGCAGAAGCGCCGGCGGGAGGAGCAATCGCGCGCTTGCTGAGGCGGTGGCGCCCTCTCTGCATGCGTTGAACGCAATTTAAGCAATCTGCATGCCCCATCTGCCCCAGTTTGGAATAGTGGCACGGGTCAATGCGAGCGCATGGCAATTACCGCACCTTAACCTGGGAGCTCGAAAAGAAAATTGATTGATGACCGATACAACGACCCGTTGTAGCTAAATACTACACGGGTCGCCGAAAAATAACAATAGTATGCCTTTTCTTGCTTCGACCGATCACCTGACCCCATCAGGCCGTCGAGAGCCGGTGTGTACTTGAGTGTAACACAAATTATAACCTGTCTACAAACAGCTTCTGTTTGTGCTTGGCGACTGTTGAAGCGGACAGAAAGCGTTCCAGAAACCTTTCAATCATGTTAGTTTATTTTGAACCGGTTTTATCCAGTATCCACTTTCCTTTTAGTACGCGTTACGTTCTAGCGCGAGGCTTTGGAAAACGAGTGTCCCGCTGTTTTAGTACCGCGACTAGATGAGACGACGGCGACAGTAAACGCCGACAGCCAGTGCCCCTAAAAATACATTTTTTTTTAAGCGGGAGTGGCCATGTGAGAGCGAAGGTCAGCGCTCGTCCCGGAGCGGACCCAGTACGTAATCCTCTGCCATCCGCTCCCTCAAAGCCACGCCACAGAACAGGGAGGATTTGCCACGCAGAGGCTCACGGCGCACTGTGACGTTAAATGTAATATTCACCACCAGAAGCCGCTTACGCGCGGAGCTGCACCCAACTACGAGGCAGGCAGGAGAGGGGCTAATTTCGTAAACAGCGACCGGCGCAGCGCGCAGTTTCTCCCCCTCGCGCTGTGCCCAGCACCGACAGACAAAAGCTGCCAGCGGGGCACTGCTGCTGCTGCTGTCGACGTAATTTAGACGCAATGACGACCAAGCCGTGCCAAGGCTGTCAAGGTCCGGACCCAACGGATCGGTTCGGGCCTATTCACCTTGGGAGTGATCCAGGAAAACAAAAATAACAACTACGCGCCCGTGGGGGGTGCAAGTACTTAAGTTGCGAGCCGAGCACGAAGGAAGTCGATGCCAGTGCACTTTTTGCGCATATATACGTCGTCACTCAAACCTATGCAGTGTTGTTTTTCAAGAGGAAATGAGGCGACCAAGAAACTTGGAAACCTTCGAGTCCCTCTGAGTACCGAGGCGTCACGACGAGGAAAGCGTTGCGGATGTTGCCAATAAAGCCGACCCCCCAGAAACCCATACTAAAACCAACGCATAGACGTGATATTTCGCATAGATCAAGGAGTCGCTTTGGATATAAACGCCGTAAAAACCCTTAGGCGCACTCTACCAAGTTTTGAGTATAATTCGTTGTCAAAAGTCACCTCCCAAAGATTTGAAACCGGTAGTTTTCATGGCTCTAGAATCTGGTAGAGCAACGCGCTAAGCTTGAGACTGCGCACAAAGCAAGCTATCGCCTCCAATATTGTCTATGCGAAATTACCTCGCATTACACGGAGTATCTCCAGAGTAAAAAATTCTCAAAGGACTTCCATGAGCCGGAACGCTGCGCCTGCCACAAAACGCTAGCCCAAAGGGAACGTTTTGCTCTGGATTAAAGAGAAGAAAAAAAAAAACTTAAAGTCGTTCCACTAAACGTGAAGGCTGTCGTAAGTGCAGAGGAGTGATTCGTCATAACGGGCTGTAGCGCCGTTATCCGCTCAGTGCTGCCACCCAATGCAATTCAAATTTCCCGCCTTCGCAGTGTTCGCGCGCCCCCTGAATGAAACTGCGCCAGCGGGAGTTCTGTTCTTTTTGTGCTTGCTTTTCCTCCCGCACATGCCGGCGTTGCACTGCCACTTCTTTTCGCTTAATATCGCAAAAAGCAAACCAGCAAGCGTTCCAAACTATAAATGAACGCGGGCGCTGGTGGTTAGTTACGTACATTTTGCCTCAAATGTACCTGCAGTTTTGTTGCGCTAAACAACGGGGAGATGTAGGACAAGCGCCAGCGGTTCAAGAGTTTCGAGCGGTTATGACTCTATAAACCGCTTATTTTTCGAAGGTTCTGCGGGACGCCGTGACGACGGTACGCCTTGGTGTGAGCTACGACGACAAGGCGAGCCCCTGAAGTGCTCTGCACTTAAAAGGAAACGTGGCCACGCAGTCCGTACGGATAGTTAACCAGCGACGATGCAAAGAGCAAACCGCGTTTTCCATTGCCACGTGGACGCCGCCACTGCCTGCAGTCGTCGTTTGAGCTGTGCTTGACGCAGCAGCTCGCTGTGCGCGCGCTCCGCTGTGCGGGAGACTCCTTTTAGCTCCTTCCGCTGGGCCATTCCCACTTCAACTAGAGTCGGTAGATGCGAGTCTCGCTACGTCATTTATAAGCCCAACTGAGCTCCCTCCCTTACGTCTAACTCCAACCCAAACTTTTTTTTCGCGCATGCGCATGAGGTTGCGTCGGAGGAGTTTGCATACACGGGACCGTCGTGTTTTCCTTTCAGTTGGCCATGTAAAGCATCGACTAAGAGCAAGAGAGGGGGGTGTAGAGACGAAAAGATATGTGCCACGTTAGTCTGCGCATGATATTAGTTCAACAGCTACCGCGAGTCTGAAGAGCAGCCAGACAGGCGTCGAGAGAGCGGCCAAGGAGCGAACGCTGCCGCGCGGACACCGATGACGGCGTCTTCTCTGCTCCAGCGCTTCCGACGACGGGTCGGACCGGGGAATCCGACGTGGCGCGGAGGAACTGACAGGGGAAAACAACTGGAGGGGGGAGAATCCGCTGCGCGCAACTTCCTCGTGTCCTTGGACCTGCCAGCGGCCGGGGTCTTTCCGGCCGACCACGCCCCGCCTCTTCCTGCTGGCGGTAACTGGCCAAGAGCGGCTTTTGTTGTCGAGTCGCGTGACCGGCACCCGTCGCCACTCCGTTACGGCGCACCCGAGGGAAAGACAGCAAAATTACGAAGTAGCAGAAACGCGTCGGGCGTGTCGTAGGAGCGAACGTGCGACGGCTACCCGCGAGAACGCCTCGAAAGAAGACCAGGCCAGAAGCAGCTGCTTAAACGAGAGCCCCCTAACTTTAATTCGAGGGTTCCATCTAGACTGCGCGCGAGGAAAGCAATTACGCTCGCCTCGTAATGGCCGAGTGTTCGAGTGCCTCCGACGGTTCGATTCCCCGAATAAACACAAAATGACCCGTGTTATGTCCCCGTTGCTTTCCACAGAGGCGGAGCAAAACGTGCAAAACGGAGCGTGGGAAGTTAACCGAGCTGAGATCGTATACTGTGTAGGAGAAATACAAAATTATCGTTCACCTGCACGTCTCTACTCGATCCAAATCGCACATAGGTTTTCATTTACACGCCGGTAAGCTAGCTTCGTTTTTGATGGCATCGAAGGTGCACTGTTGGAACTGACCGGCGAGGCAGGGCAGGGCTGCTGAACTGTGCTTGTGTCGACAACCAAGCACCGTTAGCGAGTTCATGAGCCTGGCCAAAGACCTTCACCATGTCGGCGCAGCGACTACATTGACCCGGCACGCATGTTAGACAGAGATGACCTACGAACAGGCCATGGATAGACGTCACGCTAGCTGATCATTAGCGTGTCGCGAATTCAGTTAAAGCCTTCTTATCGGTTAGCAGCCCCCTGACAAACACGGTGTGTTTCGGAACCTTATCTAAGTCAAGTAAAGTATGGAACTGGGCAAGTTGAAATCCCACGATCCGTAGGAAAATAGCGCCTGCATCCTCCGTCCCGTCCTTTGAAAAATTGTGCGCTGAACTGCGGTGGATCTTATCAAAGTGCCCGAAATTCGAGTGACATCGAATGGACGCCGCGTCTTCGTGAAGCTCTGCAATATGCAAACGCGCGAGGCGGTATCTCTCGCTCAGCTGATATGGCCGCAAAAGCTGCACCTTCTCTCCTGAAACGATCAAACCTGATTGATTGATTGATTGATTGATTGATTGATTGATTGATTGTAGGGTTTAACGCGCCGGCGCAACGCAGGCGATGAGGCGCACCGTAGTGGAGGGCTCCGGATTAATTTTGACCACCTGGGGATCTTTATCGTGCACCGAAACCTCGTACACACAGGCGTTTTTGCTTTTCGCCTCCGTCAGAAAAGCGGCCGCCACGGCCGGGAATCGAACCCGCGACCTCGTGCTCAGCAGCACAACACCTCAGCCACTGAGCCACCGCGGCGGGTATCAAACCTGACATGACACAGCGTCTATACGACAGAACAAAGCCGCCACACAGGCCAGTAAAATCTTAGCGCATGCGCAGATGCGGCGGTGGTCAACGAGCGAGGAAGAGTTCGGGAAGCGGTCCGGCAGGCTTTTTCTGGCGTGGACGCGCGCGCGCTTTCCGCACGCGCCCCGCGACGACGACAGCCTTGAGGAGAGGGCGAGACTTGGCTGCAGATAACGGAGTCCCGGGCCCTCCTCCCGCTGCTCCCCGCCTCGTCCTTCATGTATATGCTAAAAAAAAAAAAAAAAAAAACACCACGACGCGAAACTGCGTACGTGCGCTGAAAGTTGATTGGCAGAGACGCCGCCGGTCCTCCTCTGTGGCAGCCAAAACAGCCGCGTTCAACGCATTCCACGTCACGTCGACGACAATAATGCCGCGGCTCCCCCCGCTCGTTTCTGGGTCATAAACAGCGGAGAGATTTCAAAAATATTATTTTGTAAGCTGTAAGGGACGGACCACGTCCAGGGTTAGCGAGTCTGAGCGACAGGGGTGGGAAACCAGATACCGAAGTACTATATGTATAACTGGCAACTCTGAAGATAAAACTGGTATGAAAACCAGGCGTTTCATCAACGCCCTTTAATAACAAAAGAAAACTTAAATTATTTTTCTTGCCGACTCCAAAAGTTCCAAAGTATTTTTTGTCCGTACCCCCGGAACGCTACAAGCACCCCCCCCCCCCCCATCCCATTTTTCTGAACTCCTTATCTTCCCTCTTATTCGACGCCCCTTCCTTCCACACGCCCCACTCAACGGGGACTGTGATAGCGAGGACTGGGGCCACTGAATGGGCCACGCCTTATCTAGCGACTCCAGGGAGGGAAGGAGCACTGTTTCGGCACAGCGCCCATCAAGTTTTGATTGGAACCGTTTTGATTGGAGCCGCTCTGCGAGGCCCTCGTTAAAGGCACTTTCGCCTCTCGCTCGCCGCGCGCGGGACCCGCTCAATCAGGGTGCTCCTACTCCGCTCCGGCTCTCATGCAAACAATGCGAGTCCAAACCGAGGCGCCTGAATGAACTGCGCCATTGGGCAGCGTTTTATACTTGAGTGATCGATCGACGAAGGTCTACTTCCAGCTCGCTGCGAACGGGACTCCACAAACGACGCGCAACTTTCGTCTTTTGCAGACGCCGCCTTTTAAAAAAAAACTTTTTGTCTGCGGCGGAAACAGAACATTCGGGTTAGAGAGTTTTCTGAAGAGATAGGCTCAAATTGGGCTCACTTTGAAGAGAAAGACAATTTTAAAGTAATTTGATAAAAACCAAGTTAGAACACGAAGTTGCAAATATTAAGGACTTTTTTTTTCTGTTTGATCGCATGTGACTGACATGTGTGCAACGACACTAAAAATATTGAAATGGCTCGTTGTATTTTTCTCGAATACCCGAGATAACGAGGAATTTTCAGCCACGACACCAACAGGACAACCAAATGTTTTTCGCTCTTTTTTTTTTTTTGCCCGTTCGCGGCGCTCCTAGAATTGGCAGGATGCCCACCTTTCAAAACCACCTTAGTGCCACATTTTAACTGAAACCCGTCCAGGCTGCCCGGTCAGACAACATACGTTCGTCACCACGAGCCAAAGGCTCAAATTCTGCGCGTTGCTGGTTAGCGATATTTTGCGATATTTTTGACTGTTATTGAGAACCATTATTGGCTACTTCAGCCACTTCACGGCGTCTTCTAGCCTGCTACTCCGAGCCACGACGAATTTGCCTGTAAAGGGTGCACCCCAACATGCACGCTAGTACGGCAGTGAAGCAAACGGTTGCATCAATGCGAAGCGAGCTCCCGCTACTCAATACTAGAATCGGCAGAGCGGGGAACCGGTCCCAGTGCGGCGCCCAGTGCATGGCTGGCGAACCCGCGCATGCGCACAAGTTTCCTCAACTCTGCGCACGCACAGTGGCGCCGGTCGCCTACCGGGTACGCACCGGTTCTCCGGTACGCCTACCGGTCCGCCCATCGGTTCTCCGCACTGCTATCACTCTCTACTCGCAATGATCCGGTAAGGGTTCAGGAATCCTAATCTGCAGATGCGTGTGATGTAACAGCGAGCAATCATTCCACCGCTTGGCATCTAAAGCCAACCCTCTGAGATCAATTCTGCTTGTACCATTTCGGTAAACCTTCATGTCAATTTTTTTTTATTTCGGGCGGGGGGGGGGGGGGGGATGCTAACAGAGGAAAAAAGGGCAATAAAAGGCGTTGCTACCTCCTCAGCGATAAATACGAGAAGTCGTTAGACGCCCCTGCGCTCGTTAAGCGCAGCGTGTTTTCAGGGCTGAACAAAATTTGCCGATACAAATCCAACTTTTAAAAGAACTACTGGCGCAACTTTATATCGCTGAAAGTGTGGTGTCATCACGCTAGGTGAATACGCCGAACTTGCCGAGGTTACTACTCGAAATCCACGACCGAAAATGTTGGAATTCGTGCGCTCCGAGGTAAAGCTTCCGGCGCACGTTCAAAGATTGCGTTCGCGTCACGCAAAACGGCCGATAAAATAAGACCACCACACGCCACGCAACCGTGGAAGGCGGGGCACGGCGCAAGGTACGCTAATTTTCAGGCACCCCGCCGCGGCTAAACAGGCTAATCAGCAATCAATCACTACGTTGCAAACACGATAACGCAGACACGCGCCGGCAAAAACTGCACCAAAGCGAGAGAGAGAGAGAAGGAAAACACGACGACAAACTTGTATCAAGCGGAATTTTGTTAACTCAAGACACAGTAAATTTTGCGCACTTAACATTTTTTTTCTCCTAGAATTTATTTCACAAATGTCAGTAGCGTACTAGAGAAGGCGCTTGGTAACGAAATATTTCGTCCGCACAGTCACCTTTCTTTCTTGCTTTATGAGGGAAGGGGCGGGGAGAGAGAGAGAGAGAGAGAGAGAGAGAGAGAGAGAGAGAGAGAGAGAGAGAGAGAGAGAGAGAGAGAGAGAGAGAGAGAGAGAGAGAGAGAGAGAGAGAGAGAGAGAGAGAGAGAGAGTCTGAAGTACATTGCTATCGGAACTCTCGGGCCCAGCAAGCACCTGAAAAGCACGTGTTCGTCCCGACCGTTGAGGCAACTAACTTTGTAATCCAGTACAGGTAATCACGAGCGCCAGACCATTTTTTACTGTCAAGACGCTCCCACGTCCTGCCGAAGAAGAACAGGAAACGCACAGCGACATCCTGAAAAGTATACCGCGTAGGCGAAATTCCGATCGCTCCGTTACAAACGACTCTTGGCGGTTGAGGAGGCGCTACTCCCCCAAATCCCCCCGGTGGCTCGAAAGCGGGAAAGACGGTCGACGACTCAGAAGAAGGTCAGACACGCGGCACGCCTACGCATTCAACTGCTCCATTAATAACGATTCCTCGGGGGAGACAGATAGGCGAGCTCGAAAGTAACGGATACGAGGGCGTGAGTGGAGGAGACGGAGGGGAATTATTGATACGCGACGCGGATAGATCACTCGTCAGAAGCCACCGAGCAACGCGGAAATGTGTCGGCGTCGATTCGTTTCTTTTTCCTTCATCCACCTAGCCCGCCAGCTGCGGGAAAAGTCGGCGCAGGCAGGTGTCCAGAAACGGTCACGTTTAACCCCGCACAAGCGTCATCAATTGCCGCGGCTGTTGATATTTAATGCGCGCGCGAGTCATGAGATTTACGCGCTCTTCCCCGCAGATGGCCGGCCGGCCGCCACCGAGTAGAGGAGTTTCAAGGGCGAGCGTAGCCCACCGAAGCAACGTTCGCTCTTCGAGGGATAACATTTTTATGACACGGACGCCATTAAGGTGCTCGTCTTTTCCTTTTTTTTTTTTTGTCCTTTCCACCCCGCGCGCAGAACGCAGACGACGAAGACTTCCCGCTGTCTCCGGACGTCTCAAGGACGCCCGGGGCGAAAGGTCAAGAACGAGAAGAGTGTAAAGTAACGGTTCTTTCTTTCTCTTATCTCTCTCAAACTCGCAGCGAACAGGTGCCAACGCTTCCCTCCGGCAAAGCGCCGTACGCTGCACGGAGATAGGTAATACATTTAGCTGCTATACAGAGGACGCTCGGGCGTTTCGGGTTAGACGCACGTTCTAACCTGACTGCGGGGGTCGGAAATATAGGTGTAGCCAAAGGACACAGTCCCCCGTTCATTTCGTTCTTGCGTACTGACGGCCACGTTTCTCAGTTGTGACTCGAAACCAAAATGGATTTCAATGCTGGAATCTTTACTTCTGGAGAATGCCAACCTTTTCTCCTTTTCGTCCTTACAGTTTTTAAACACAGCTTCTTTAACCTTGTAAAATACACTCAAATGATGATCTGGTTCATTCTCTCGCAGCCGCACACTGTGTCATCTTTCTTTGCAGCGGCATACTTTGGAGGCTCCCTAAAAGGGTTCAACCTAAATTGAGGACGACTCAGCGAGAAATTCAACGGAAGATGACAGGTGTAATATTAGAGACAAGAAGAGAGCGGAGTGGGTCAGGGAACAAACGCGGGTTAAGGACATATTAGTAGAAATTAGGAAGAGGTACCCACCGCAGTGGCTCAGTGGCTAAGGCGTTGCGCTGCTGAGCACGAGGTCGCGGGTTCGATTCCCGGCCGCGGCGGCCGCTTTTCGGATGGAGGCGAAATGCAAAAACGCCCGTGTGTACGAGATTTAGGCGCACGTTAAAGATCCCCAGGTGGTCAAAATTAATCCGGAGCCCTCCACTACGGCGCGCCTCATCGCCTTTGTCGCGTCGGCGCGTTAAACCCTACAATCAACAAAAGAATTTAAGAAGAAATGGACGTGAGGAGGGCATGTAATGCGAAGGCAAGATAACCGTTGGTCATTAAGGGTAACAGAGTGAATACATAGAGAAGGGAAGCGTGCCAGGGGGCGGCAGAAAGTTAGATGGGCAGATGAGATCAAGAAGTTTGCGGGGATAAACTGGTCGCAGTTAGCACAGGACCGGGATAATTTATAGATCGATGGGAGAGGCTTTTGCCCTGCAGTGGGCATATACACGATGATGATTATGATGATGATCCGCATCGTTTTGCCCCTCGCTGAAACCTCAAAGCAGCATTTTCTCCCCACACACCGCATTAAATCTCTTCACCACAATTTTGTACTGATTGCTGTCCACATCATCCCCCTCCCACTTATGTCTTGCCCGCGCAGCGATTCCTTTCCTCCAAGAATTCCCCGTCTAGACCGACCCTCCTGAAGCATACCGCACCAGCGACCGTGCTCTCACACACAGTCGTTCCATGACGCACCCACCGCACTGCATAGCCGCACAGCCCAAAAGCGTTCCAGAGGGCCTCCAGACCATTCGTAACCCCTTTTCACGTCGGATATCCCACCGCGAACGCCAAGTCGTGAGCTATGCACGCGTCGTTTCACGAGGCTATGCGCACGATTAAGCGCGGACACAATGCATAACGCGTCCGGATCGGAAAGGAAGGAAAGCGAAAGAAGAAGAAAAAGCCCAGCCGGCCGAGGTGCGGCGAAGAGAGCAGCGGCCCTGGGGTCATTAGGAAGGCGCAGGGAAGCCGCGGGGAAGAGAGAGAGGCCCGAATTAAGGACGGAAGATGGAGGAGAGCCGCGGCCACCGCGGTGCTCGAGCGACGCATTAGCCCGTCCTCCTCCTCGGCGTCCGTTTGAGAAGAGGGGGCACTTAAAAGGTGGCATCGCCTGTACCGTTCCTTCGCAAGGACCATCTGTACAGCGCGGTGTAATCAAGGGGGGCGACAGATTGCGAGTGGAATACGCCGCATGCGCGCACGTACGCAGCTCGAGGTAAACAAAAGGAAGTTGAACATCCGCTCCCACGATGGCTTTTTCGTTTTAAACTCTAAGAGCATTATCGAGTTACCAACCGATGTGTATGTACGCGACCTGCGCGCACCTGGTCTGCGCATGAGGAGTGGATATGCTATTCCTCAATAAGCTGGGGAGCAGCACGGCGATTTCGCACCTCGCCTCGTCTGACGCGAAGTAGCACCCCATATTGCGCGCACTAAAGGTCGCCACTGCTGACTATATATATATATATATATATATATATATATATATATATATATATATATATATATATATATATATATATATATATATATATATATACACACACACACACACACACACACACACACACACACACACACACACACACACACACACACACACACACACACACACACACACACACACACAACAGTCCTTACACCAATGATTCAAACACCTACATTAGGTCACACCGACAGGAAAACCCTCGACCAGTGGTTCCACGTCATTTCCTACCCTTTTTTTTTCGATTTCGTTTAAATATACGAGGATGCCATAACTCGAAACCGCAGACGACCATCAAAGGAAAAGCAATTGGCCAGACTGTACATACGCATTTCCGGACGGCGTGAAGGAAAAAAAAAGGGGGATAAGATGGAACGATAAAGGGAACCCGAAAAAAAAAAAGAAAAGAAAAACCAGAGGCGGCCACCACCACCACCACTACCATTTCAGGGTGTAACAACCTTCACGCCAGGCTTCCACCGCCACAGGGCATTGTGCTCCGCGGGGGAGATAGGAGACGCCGTAAACCGGACGACGAGGCCGAGAGAAATAAAAAAAAAAAAGAGAGAAAGAAAGATAGAGAAACACAGGAAGGTAGCGTGACGTGGCGGAGCAATAAAGCGACGACAAAACGAGGTCCAGACGAGGAAGAAGAAGGGCGCGCACAACCCATACGCAAACACAATGAAACGAAGGACGGCGAGGACAGCTGGACCGCGGCAACGCGTCGATATAAATAGCAGGGGAACAAAAACGGGACATATGAGCGCGCCGTCGCATCCGACGAACAAGGACAAAAGGTGCACCAGCGGCAGCCCTCGCGACCGCTCATTAGTAGGCGACAGGGCTCCTCGTCTCGGAAGTGTGGGTCAGCGCGCGCCGCTTCCGGAAACAGGGCCGTCACTTCCGCTTTCCCCGTTGCATGCGCCAGCCACCGCCGCCACCTCGACGCTCCGCTGCAAAGCCGCACCATTCCCGGCCCCACTTTTTTTTTTTTTTTTTCGAACAGTATAGCGACAGTGAGCTCACGTGGGAAACCAGCCGACTCAGAAGAAACTGTCCAGAAATCTCTTGCCAACCCATAAAGTCCCGGCTCTAGTTCTCACGGTTCCGTTTCTTTCGGTCCTTGGAGAAGAATAAGGACCTCGACCTGGGTACCCAGAATTGCGCCCGGTGATCCGAATATGCGAGCGGTCCGTCCGTTGGCGTGCTTCGGGCAAGGAGACGGCAGCTTTTCCCATGCTCATTACGGCGGCCGGGCTGCGTTCCCACCTCGAGAGCTGCACTCACTGGTGGACACGTCCAGTAAGAAGAAAGCGTGCACGGTGCACGGAAAGAACAAAGACAGACAGAAAATGGCAGATTTGGAGTAAACAGGGTGGTGGTGACGTTAGAACTGCCGTTACCATCGCTCAACGGCACTTGACCACATACGTAAAATAATTCCCACACTAATAACCATTCGCTATAGCGTCAGTGCTGAGCGCGTGATGAGAATCGCGACCGTAACTCGATACAAATGCACGAGTAAGGATTTTTTTTTCGGCTTGATGGCCTGCTTAAAACAAATAGCTCAAACGAAAATTTCGGTTTACACTAGGAAGAATGGGAGCCGCCGTATACGAGGCACGTATACGTCGTTTCTAAGCACTATTTTCGGTTCAGTCTATTCGCGTCAGATCGAAATTTCGGTACACAGGCTTTGAAGAGGTTCGGTACACAGACCAAACAACGCCGCGTAGGGAAGCCCCAACTTCTGGCCCCACTGCTATGACAAAATGAAAGCGCAGCATAAGTGTACACGTGGGATGAAAATAGTGTTACGAATCCATGAAATCACCTCGTACTCTAAATTGAAAGGGACAATCATAAACGACAATGATAAATAGCGCGGTGTTTCAGAATTCTGCAAGTCATGAAGCCCCAAAGAACAGCGACTGATGTGTGCTATGACGATCAGACACCACATTGGGCTTTCACTTCAAAACTGTGCACGAATAAAGACATTCTAATCGGGATGTTATGCACCGAGGAGACATCCCGGTACATAGCGCCGCAGTTTATCAAGTAACTAAACACGTGAGCGGCAGGTCGCGTCGTAGCAGCGGGATTCCGATTATATCTATTTTCCTCCACCAAAGAGACGCCGGGAAATCAAACTAACACTTTTGTCTACGTGGCGGGCACCTGTAAAGCCGGAAACAGCCGAACAGAACTAGCACATAATCGAACACTATCGAACCCCGACATCCAGCAATTCCAGAGTGTTAAAGGCGCCAAGCTTCCGCCAACAAAGCACGCCTCGTCGCAACGACACAACTACAGGAACCCCAGCACCTGGGTAAGACATTGGAAGACTAAAACAGTTTGCATAGTCGAACAGCACGGTATTGCTGGGGATAGGCGCTGCTTACGACGGACACTCGATGCGGAAAACACGTATCTACGCAAACGATGTACGCCACCATGCGCAGATTGCAATTCGCACTACGAGTGCCGTTAATCGACGCAGGGCGAAAATTCGGCCAGCGGGAGCCGCAAACGAGCGGGCCGCGGCTTCGCGCTGCACTGCACAGGGAAAAAAACATCGATTGCCCGCCGCAACAGCACAGGCGGCGAGCGCGGGTGTTCTACGCAAGCCGTTCGACAGTTGGCCCAGGGAACGCCTCTTGATTGCGGCCCAGTTTTCTCCGCCGGAAAATGGAGTGGTTCCGTCTCAAAGTCTTTTGTGAGGCGCGCAGAAAAATGGGCCCAATCAGCAACCACCGCGCAACGAGTGCACGCCGCGTGCATAACGACGCGCGTATGCCGGGCGGCAACGCGGGCTACGTAAATGAGGGCCTGGTATTGACGGCTTAGCACACTTAAAGTGGCCATGAAGACACAACGCCAGTTGTTTCATTCGTCCCGATAACAATGGTGACAATTTTATCGCAAACTTCAAACACTACAGATATTACGGAAAAGAGATGCAGCAGTGGCGACTCTCCCAGCACTTCCTAGCAAGCTTTCTATAACGTCACGGAATCTATGCGCTTGCCGGCCGCCGTCCGAAGTCACGCCATGAAACATGACCGGGCGATCGTAGTGGGGCCCCTATTCAAATTTGATCGCATCGCCTGAATGCTAACGTGAAGTTGGCGTACTGATAACTGTTTAGTCTTCCCATTATGACGCCACTGATCCTTCTATTGCGTCACTGCTGACATCGTGCAGCGCGAAATTTGAAAGTTTGTCAAGATTTCTTGCGTTTTTTTTTGTTAGAAAAACTTTCGTGGCTTCATGGAGCTGAATGAGCTACCAAAGGTTGTATTTTGTGTTCGTTATCCCTTTAGGCCCTACGTCCAGGCACAGCTTGATTCCTCGACTACTTAGTGCACGCGCGCATGCGCACACCTATTATTATACCCCGACAGGTACATATCGGCACATGAAACAGCATCTCGTATGTTGGTTGGAGCCGACACAGTGGCATTTCGCGTCCACGGCTGACAAAACTGGCATGGGAGTTGCACAGCATGGACAGCTAGACACGCCATCGACAACCACCTCGCTGCAGCACGCGACAGAAAGAAACGCGCTTGGGGTCTACTCGCTGAGCGAGTTCTCCTCTTACGCAATACCCCGTAAGGGGGCTCACGGTTAAATTACGATGACAACAATGATGACCGGTATCAACATGCGAGTGCAAGGGAAGATGACGACGGTTTCTGTGGACGAAGAGACCTTGCCACCTTTTTACGCCGGCGAACGAAAGTGTAAACTGGGGAGCGGCCTGCGACGTCCCCACGAAACACGCACGTTAAGCAACGTCCAAGGACTGCCGTATCATCCGAAATAGATTTGAACAGGCGCTGGGCAAACCACCACCGTCCAAACCTAGCTTGCTCTCTCCACGCTGTAGCTATAGCGAAGGGAAAGACTGCGAATTATCGACAATGTTCTCGCTCGCCCGCACGCCTTTCAATTTCAGGTGCGCAGTGGGCGGCTTCCCCTGCATGCAAGTACGGTCGCACTGCAACGAGACTCTTGCATCGAGACAAAAAAAAAAAAAAGTGGGAGCGCTCTTGCCAAAGAAGGTCGGGTAAGCCTCAATCAAAGGACTCTACGTTTCCGCGTACGCCAATTTGATTTTTCTTCATTCAGCGTTCGACGACAGACGAAGTCGCAATTTGGCAGAGCCTCGATGTTCCACGCCCCGTCGTCATCCGTCGTACCCCCATCCTTCCTCCATTCGCTCTGCGCAGGCACGGCCGACGAGGAGGCAGTGCTGCTCGCGCAGCCACGCGTATCCTAATTCCTTGTTCGCCGCTCCCCCCTCACGCGCAGCCACGTGCACTGCACGGCCCTTCCGGAAGAGACGAAAAAAAACAGGCCCCATCTAAAAAACAGCGCCACCAGCACCCAACATCGCCGTACCGGCGTGTCGGTCGGCGTGCTCCGTCACCCGCAACGGGCGACCACGACGGCGCGGCGGGGGGCGCCGAGGAAAGGGTCCGGGCAGCGGCGCGCACCCAGTTCAAGGTCAGCGGGAGAACCTATCGACCGTGCCGGCCGCCCCCGAAAACAAAACGAAACTACTATCAGGAAGGAGGCCTTTCGCCCGCACCACGCAACCCCGTTTTACCTCTATTTTGTCTCCCCCCCAGCGACCTCGCATCGATTTCAGTATACATTATACCTGCACTGCTACGCCGCTTTTCCGACACGGCGTGGGGGGGGATTCGGCGAGAGAGAGGAGGAAAGAAATGTATCACGGTGCGCGGGTCGGGAGATTTTAGTTTTTTCGCTTCTTGTTTTTACGATCGTTACCCGTCGAACTTACGCTGGTTCCTGAGAGAAGGGGAAAAAAAAAAAGAAAACCCAGTCACAACGCAATCGAGCTGCGAGCCAGCAGCATATACATGACGCGAAAAGCCACGGTACCATATAGGCCGCAATTTGCATGCGCGCCAATAGCGGCGGGGGTAAAAACAACGCATTTGTCAGGGCACTTTCCGCGCCTAAACGGAACGCGATAAAATAAAGGCAACAGCGTTTTACTTTCGCTTACGTGCTTTTTTTTTTCTTCACCTTCCAGTTTTAAACGCTGATGCGGCGACTTTAAGACAGCCAAAACGTTTCATCTGATACGAGCATCCGCTTTTATGCAAACGGCTTGCGGGCAACGCTACCCTCTTCCGCACAACTGCCCCACAGACCTTGTACTCGACTCGCGTCGTCCAAATAGGTAGCCAATTTACATAAATATGGCATCTTTTTAACGCGTACGGTTTTCTGGTGCGGAGGCTATTCAGGCGTCACCCGACTACTTAGAGCACTTAGGCGTTATATACACAGCAAGTCTTGACGTTTTCTCCTGCGTTATCAAACCAGGAGCCCCACAGACTAGAAAAAAAAAATACCGCCCGCTAACTTCGCTGATCCCAGTTTTAATAAGGATGGGAACAGTTAATGGAAAAGCGTTGGAATTGTCGCTGAAAGACCGCGAGGGGAGAAAACTGGGGGCGCTTACACGACGTGAAAATGGTCCGATAACGCGCGCCCCGGCTGACGACGTTTATAAAAGGACTATTCAGTCTCCGGGGCAATCCGCAGTTATGAAAGGTGAAATGATGGCGATCATCATAATCTGCGGCGCACTGGCGACGGTCAATAACGGTAGCCGCGGGTGCTTCTCATTACTGGCTGCCCCTGCAAAATACCCAACGAGGTAAAACTTCCGTATACGCGTATCCCGCTTACCGAAGAAGCTTCACCATTTGCGCACGCACATATCTTGGCGCCGTCGCCGTGGGCGGGTAGTCCGGCCATCCACGCTGTTCTGCTTTCGTTTCAGACTTGGGTGTTACGCGCAAAAGAAACTAAGCCTGGGCTGCGACGACAGCCGTAGTAGAATTCTGCGAGTTGATTGAGACGACCAGGGGAAATCTCCAGCGGGCGCCGAAAGCTCGACGGACCTTTTTTGATTAGTCATGTTTATTCTCTCTCTCTCTCTCTCTCTCTCTCTCTCTCTCTCTCTCTCTCTCTCTCTCTCTCTACCAGCATCCACCTGGAAAACAGCCGCTGCGTAGATGAGAAAATAGAACGCGCGACCTCGCTCGCGAAGCTGCTTTCGTGCCTTTGAGCACGGCCAGAGAAGCGCGCAGCAAATATACAAAAGTTGACTCCGGGGCGGCCGGAGCAATCGGACTCCCATCAGTAGTAGTAAGAGGACGTGGCATCCCTTGTGTCCGCGCACTCGCGTGGGAGCCGCACAGCTCTGAAAACTCCTCTCCTGTACTCATTCGAGCCCTCGACCACGCTGAGGCATCAAGGGACAATCCGGCAGATAACAACAGGCCGACGCTCCGGGCGTTTACAACGCGGCTCTGAGGCGGAGTCGGCGAAACAGGGTCCGGCGGACGGCATGGCATGCCCATGAGCTTACCGACACATTCTTGGGCGAAAGAAACATCGGAGCCCCGTATGGACAACCTCAAAAAGAAACCGAAAAAAAAAATGCATCTTTATACAGCGGCCCCGAACATCGTAGCGGCAGTATTAAAACGACCCAAGGGACGCATGATGCAAGAAATAAAAAAAAAAAAAAAACATTTCAACCCTGTACACGCTACCACCTGACTTGGGAATGCTCTTGTACCCCCTTCTTTAACTCCCATCCCCACTCTAACACCTCACAAGTAGGAGGGCATGATGAGCCCTGCTGACCAGTTAAGATATCGGCTGGCCAAGAGGGTGGCGACCGCCCGATGACTTCTGCATTGAGAAGACCACCCACCGCCACAAGTCCCATCAAATGAGAACCTCGGTCGCCGTAAAGTTTATTCATCCTCCTCCTCCATCGCGTTTGCTCGCGCAGTCGCACGCCAAGAGTAAAGCGAATCCGCTCTCACTCAGTCACTGATTACACGCCCAAGTCAACCGAAACGCGAAAGCATGACGTGTAATTAGAACGCACAAAAACACGTGAACCTTGACTCGTGCAATGCTGGTGTACCGAAACGCATAAATTCCCATCGCATGCGCCGCGAAGAACCGCGTACGGCCCTGCGATGCAAACGGCCTGCAAAATCGCTCTCGGCGCAGAGAAAGCGAGGGAGAGGCGAAAAGAAAGCAACCTGCCACGCGTAAGCCCGCCCGCTTCGAGAGAAAGCTGGCCGGCGAAAAGAAACGTCTTCCGAAGGCTTCTCACGAGCCGAGCGAAAGGGCCAAAACGGCGCTCGAAGAGCCCGCAGAAAGCGGAGCAGGTCGCGCGAACGACGCGCGGGTCCTTTGCGCAACCGAAGGCCGAGCCATCAGGGTCAGATCCGGACGACCCCCGAGCGCCCGCAGTTAAATGAACGCACGCTGCGAACGCGCGCGTTTACTCCCATATATCTGCTGCCCGCATGCAAATGTACGCCGCACGAGAGCCCCGCGCTCTTCCCATGCGGGCGTCGCCGGGCCTGGCCGGAAAGCCGGAGGTCACCGCAGGAAAGCCCCCCCTCCCATCCACACCGCATTCGCACATTTACGACGTTTCCTCTGCGTTTTTCTTTTCTTTCGCGTTGATTCTCTCGTTTGATCTTCGGCGCTTTCGGGTCGTTCCGTTGCCGTCGCTTTGCGCCGGGCCACACTGCATAACTTATGCCTCTTTTGTTATTTTTTTCCCCTTCTGACGCAGCGACCTTCCCTGCGTCGACGCAGAAATTTAGGTCGGGGTTTTCCGTAACGGAAGGTATAGATCCTTGCTTTTTCCCGTTATTTTTATTACGCACCGTAAGTGAGACGCGCATAAGAGCGGTGGGCGACGACAGACATTGACGCCACGCACACACACGCTAACCGTGCCGTTCTTTTGCACGCTGTCCGTGCAGCGCTAAAAGAACAGTGACAAAGAAGATCGGGCAGCGAAGCCCGTCGCCATCACCCACGGACGGCCACTTTATGCCGTCCACGACATAAGCCCACGTTCATAACGTGTGACATAAGAATACGCGGCGACGTAATGCTCAAGTACACATTAAAGCTCAAGAGCCTCGACGAAATCTCTTCAGGGAGATAGGGAGGAATAAAATCATCTTCAACGCGGATTCAAAGACTGAATAAATAAAGAAAGAACCAGGAAAGTCCTCCGTCGCTTCAGCGTCGATTCCAAAGAATTACCCAATGCATCTTCCTATCCCAGTATGTGGCACGGATATGGGGAACACTACTCCACCCACGGTGACACGGCTTCGCTCTTTCGATGGTTGCACGGCCTGACATTACCAACACGTATTTCCCCCCCAAGCGCCAGTCGGTGCCGCATCCTCCAAGGCAACCCCCGTGCAGCGTTTCACAGGACGTCAACTAACGGTAACCCCGATGATGGGGCCGGCGAAAATAGAGCGCAGTACCGCTTCACGCGAAGAAAACTGCGCGCCCGGTGGCGGAACGGATCGGCCCGCGACGAACGCCCCCTGCCTAAAGTCAGTTAGCCGGCCGACCGCTGCTTGGTCAACGCTCGGACGCGCAAGGAGTGGCTGCACAAGCGCCCACAAAGCGCCATTAGGCCGCCGCGCCCACACCGAGTGTGTGCGCATGCATTAGAGTTGCGCAGACCTGT
This sequence comes from Haemaphysalis longicornis, assembly GCF_048455015.1. Classification (NCBI taxonomy): domain Eukaryota; kingdom Metazoa; phylum Arthropoda; class Arachnida; order Ixodida; family Ixodidae; genus Haemaphysalis; species Haemaphysalis longicornis. Next base: position 7,451,283 of record NW_027526282.1, read on the forward strand.
GGAGGAAGAAAGCCCGACAACCGCGCACTGACAAGGACGGAGTGCCAAGTCGTGTATGAATACGCAAGGACGGACGAAATCAATCTCTATCCAGGGATAGCCAACCAACAGCAGCCAACCGCAGTACCCGCTTCATTTTCGCTCCATCAAAAACTTGTATCAGTTTCAGAGAAAACTTCAGACGTGGTAGCTCGGCGGCCAACGCGGTGGCCGGCTGGGCACGAGGTCAATGGTTCATTTACGGGCCACGGTGGCTGCATATTTCCGACGGAGTGCGCGAGCGTGCACCTCGCTAACATAAGCTCGAACAACCGATATACGTTTACAGCCTTCCAAGCGTTTTAAGTGCGCACTTTATAAGCGACCCCAAACCATCCACCGCCGGCGTCGGCGGCGGCGGCGGCGGCGGCGTCGGCGTCCGCAGTGCTCCTCTATAAAGAAACAGCATCCGGCGCCAGGTTTTGATCCGCGGACTTTGCGGCCGCAGCGCGACGCTCTACCGACCAAGCCACGGACGCGACGTGATATCAGCGTTAGTGACGCGCCTTATATCTTTAACGCATTCAAACTACGTCGTCAGCGGCGTGCGTTGGCGACTCAGCGGCGTTATAGCGGCTTGATAACTGCGTGGTGTACACGTGATACTACAAACCCGATGGAAGAGATGGAAGAGAAGGCGGCGAGGCGGTGGGCTGCGGGGGCCGAGCGCAAGCGCCGCAAGCGGGCCGACAACCGTGCATTCGCACTTTCACATTCTCCCCCTCGGGGAAATGCGGGGGAATTTTTATCACAACACCCTCAGCTGAGCTTGAGCAACGAAGATTAACCTTCGGTTTTGTGACTTCGCGGTCTCCTGTCGCGAAGCCCCTGTTCCGTTTGCTTTTTTCAATTTTTTAGCATCCCTCTTCGGCCACCGAGGCCCAGCTTTTCTAAGAAACGCATGCGGAGTGTGTGTTGGCCTGTCGGCCGACCCGGGAGACGCGGCTCTCGAGGGGGACCATCGTCGCATCTTGTGTTACCGCGCGCACTGGCATCTCCGACCCCCCGTTGCGCGCCTACGCGGGCCGCTATGTTCTCCGACCCCCGGTCTCGTTCAAACGGCAGCCTGTCTTTTCTCCTTTTCGAGTTTGTATACCTTTACTTTATTCTCACCAGTAATTCGTTTGCCAGAAACGGGCGCCTTCGAGTTGGAACTTTGTGTCTTCTGTGTGTGAGTTTTTCCTTTTCACTTTGGCGGGGACATGTCTGATTGGAGCTAAGAAGCGTCTCCCTGATTGGCTGCGGGTGTGCCTTAGACTTGTTCCCTGGCGTCCGCACTCTCCAGGATGCACTTTTTCCCCCAATACGTCCCCCCCCCCCCCCCCCCGAACCGCTTGAAGCAAATATAACGCGGCGTCTCCGGCTATTGAGGGCGAGCGGCGGCCTGGACCAGGACTCACGTCAGAAACTCTGCCGCGCGTCGTCGTGCCCTCCCGCCGGGAGGCCGAGATCCAGTCAGCCATGTCCCGCTAAGTACTCTTAATTTTTTTGACAGTCTTTTTCATCTATGTAATAAGTGTAAAGGTTTCAAGTTTGTATGTGCTAATTGCATCAATGTTACAAGTAAATTAAATTAGTTAACCTTAAAACTTCTTCGACGCCTCGATTTCTTCATTCCGATCGGCATGCTACTGTAGCGGCAGTGTTGGGCCAAAACACGCCGTTACACTCCAATGCCTATGTACAAAAAAGAAAGACTACCACTTTTAAAATGGTATATTAAGGGGTGCGCACGCGCCTACGCCCCTCGTGCGTACACTCGGGCAGGCGCGAAAGCCGGCTTCACTGTTATACTAATACCCTGTCTGCGGTGGTGCACCCTTTACAGGCGGCACAGATTTTTTTTTTTTTTTTGCTAACGCCACCGGACCAAGCTCGTGCTTGACAAGCTCCGCTGTTAAGGAAAGGGGAGAAGGGGTTAGAAGCCAGAACCAGCGCACGCCTAGAAGACTCGCCGAAGTACCATGCAACGCAGGATAAGCGGAAAGAGAAAATTGCACTGCCAGACGCAGCCTCGGATATATAAATCGAAAACCTGTGTTCGCGCTCGCAGTTGTGTCTACACAACAAAAGCGTCGCGGCCGGGCGGGCGGGCGGTTGCGGGCGGGCGGCTGGCAGCGCGCGTGCATTTCGTGTACACAAGTCGAGGCCGCGTTGGCGCCCTCGGAAGAGACTCGGAAACTCGAGAGCTCCGTCAGCTATAGTGCGCGAATCTCGCGTTACACGAGCCCGCGACGCTCGCGACAAACGCAGCTGCTGCGCGCACAGCCCGTAGAGGGGCGAGCGAGACAGCAGCAGCTCCGCGACGGAAACAAAACAAGACGCCCGCGTAGACGGGTACGGATTGCAGTGGGCGTACAAGGACAGAGAAACAAATCCGTCCAAAACAGGGTGCATCCATCACTCAGCGGCTCGTGCGCAGACACTGCTGCGAAACAGACAAGCGCTGCTGTGTACACACACACATATATAACACATGTGGCCGACGCAGGAGGCTATACACGGAGGCTCATCAAACATTGACAGGCCGCAGTGCGCCCGTGTACAATCAAGCATCCACCCCGAGGGAAGCTCGCCGGACAGGCCCGAGATGGAAGAGGAGAGACAGTCGTTTTCCATTGTCGTGCACACTACTAAGATTGGTGGAAGCAGTTCCCGGGGTTCAATCAACGAAGGGAGCAAGCACTGCCGGAGGAAGAAGAAGCCCGGCGGCAATTAACCGGCCAATTCCCCAGACCGAGGAGAAGACCGTAAATCCGCCCAGACTGCAAGTAACCGTAGTAGCGCAGGAGCGCGTTTCAATCAATCGGCCAAATCAACGCGAGGCGGCCGTCCCGGCCGGTTCAACGGCCCGAGGCTGGAAAACAAAGGGGGGAGAGGGGGATGCGTGGGAGTCGCACCCGCATGCGGGAGGCTGTGCCGCCACGCGCCCTCCGACATGCCGACCTTTGCACGGACGCCCATGTACTTATAAGGTCCCCCACGTGCACGATAAAACGACGGCTGCCGCCCGACCCGCGACGACAGTATTGCTTCCACCAGCTCGTTCCCAACTTGCTTCCCCTGCAGCGACGAACAGCGCAATCCAAGCCCAGTTTGCGAATGACTCTGAGGCAGCTCTCTCTTCTGCCGTACTTGACAGAGGAGAAATCGTTACCGCGCGTGTAATGGCACAACACCGAGGTCTGAGCATTGCGGTCTTGCGCTATACAGGTTAAATGTAAGGCTTCAAAAAATAGAACCGAGCGCAAAGGACGCGGACAAAGAAACACAATTAGACTGGACTGTCTAATTAGTCCGTCCTTCGCGCTCTGTTTCATTTTTTTAAAGCCATGAACCAACTCGCCCAACAAAGAATTTTATTAGATGTAAGGGGACTACTACGACTACAGGATTTTAACTGTTGCATGTTAAGCGATAACAAGACCTCTCCAGCCCTCTGCATCACGATCCTACCTCCTCCTTTCCCGGTCGTCCGACTTTTGACACACATTACGGGACAACAGCAGTGATTCGTGCATTTCGTGCTTTTGGATTGCCTGCTCTTCGAGCGTAATGAGTTGCCTTAAGCAGGGCTGAATGAGCGTTCCGCAATAACGACGCCCGAGGAATACACACACGAAAAAAATTCCCCGCATTTCCCCGAGGGGAAGAATGTGAAAGTGCGAATGCAGGAGTTGAATTTGCGCGGTTCGGTAATGTTCGCGAAAGAGAGATCACACACACACACACAACTACAAAGAAAGAAAGATGCATTTATTCACAGACACCTATTTGTGTTGTCGTTGTACTTGATTGCTAGAGCGGATCTCAGCTTTGAAATTTCGTGTCAGTACTCCTTTAAGCGGGTGCATTAGCCCTTCTCACGCCCGATTCTTGGCCAATCGCCCTAAGTGGGTATGTGCTAAAGAAATTAGGAACTCTTCTTGGCCAATCGCCCTAAGTGGGTATGTGGTGCGGACGGACGGACGGCGGTGGACGCGTGATTCAGGGTCGCTTAAGAAGTGCATTCGCACTTAAAATTTGCACACTTCGTCCAGTTCCGAATAAATTTACCTCCGCGCTTCAAAAGCGTCAATCACGTGGCTCGAAGGAAGGGAAGTAAGCCTTTTAAGTGATCCCCCACGCAACGGGCAGGCCTGGCGCCGCGCAGGGAGTTTCTGACGTCAGCGGAGCGTCGAACCGCGCGTTCCAATAACGCCGATTGATACACGCCACCGGCGACGCTTCGGCGCGATTCCACGTCAACCATCGATTATTCTTCACCAAGACAGATGGGCGGACGGGTGGAAATTGACGCGCGCCGCGGCCCAGACGTTTCATCACTCGCCAGGGTATAGCCCCACGCTGCCACCTTAAACCCCTTTGCACACACACCTTGCTGCTGCTGTGAGCGCAAACGGCCGCTTCTCCGCGCGCATCGTAATACATATATTACGTGCGCCGCTGCAGCGAACGCATTGCACATCGCATTGCTGCAATGCGCAACCCACATCATATAAGAGGATCGTCGGCAGTGCACGCTCGCTCGCAGAAGTCACAGTGGCCTGAGGAATGCGCGCGGTTTGCGCAAGAGAAAAGCTCATCTTCCGAAGCTCCCCCGTCCCCGCGTTGCCATTTGCGCCTCTCCTCTATTATTGCGAGAGCGCTGACTCGGACGCCCTGCGTTCACCCGGCCTGGCGGGAATGACTGACAGTGGGCTCTGCTCTCGCGAAGAGCCGTCCGAATCTTCCATCTTATGGGGCAACGTCCTCTCCCGGGTTTTTACCCCTCAATGTACGAATCCGCTCGGTGGTACTCTCCTTAATATCGCCGAAAATGGCGTCACTCTTCTACCTGTCAACCGTAATAGCGGCTTTGTCTCTTCGCTTACGAACGGAGCTGATATATGTTCCCTGATTTTGATTGCGAAAGTACACTCGTAAATGGGCAGGTATTTTTTTTTACCCCTTTTCCCAGAGAAGTCGAGCTTCGCTCGGATTTACAGGGGCCCCGTAACGCTACTATTCCGGCCCCGATGGGGTCTCCATGTATCGACGTTGTAATAGGCCTCTGAATAAGCGCACGTGACAGGTCGTTAACCGCCATCAATTTGCGTACTTTTGTAATCTCCGAGCAATGATAGAATTTCGTAATACATTTTGCTAATACATCTGCACTGAGCAACTGGACTTTGCTTGCGCGAAAATTGAGTACACAATAAATAACGTTGATAATCGGTAGCATAGTTGCCTAACTGCGTGCTCACCTGTTGCTCCGAAGCACGGGTTTACCCTGCCGCAACGTTTCACTACGCCGACGTTCGAAGCTCGGCTATAAAAGCCGTCGGGGGACAACGTCGATGTGGCCGAGTGTGAAGACTTTAATCAAAGCCACAGAGAGAAAGACCGCCGCGCGAGCAAGAAAACGCGTTGCTAGGGCAACAACCGGGAAAGTTGTAGGTGGGTGGCGCTGCAGGCGGGAGCGTCCGAAGCGCGTCGTCCGATACCTTGCATACAATTTAACTCCCGCATTGGTATCCGAAACAAAACAGCTGGGATAGCCGGTTGCATGCTCATACACTGCGCGCACAACAGCGCAAAGAGATTTGTTTGCTTATCTTTAATTACTGGCTGGTGTTATCTACATCGACAGCTCATTTCACAAGCGATAAAAAAAATCGGTCCACTGCAGCCGGGGGGAATCGAACCGGGCGTACGACCTCGACAGCCTTGCACCGCAAAGCCACCGCGGCGGATAAATTATACGCCACCGCACTAACACTGCGGGCCGTTACCGCCAGAGAACCCAGATGAACATTCTCTTTCTGTCTGTCTATTTCTCTGTTCGTTTTTGTTTTCCTTTCTGGCTCGTTGAGGAGGGAGCCGGGCGGAGCCCTGGACAGCATGGCGACCGGGTACAAGTCCTGAGCTCCCCTCCCTCCCTCCCCCCCCCCCCCCCCACCCGAGCCGACGCCCCGCGGCAGCGGACAAGGACCCGTTAGCACGATCGAGCCAAAGCGGTCAGCCGCCTCTCTCTTTCGTGTCTCCGCATTTACGCCCACGTACGCAGGCACGCCTATGGGCGCCCACCCACACACGGGTTGCCGCGCCGGGTCGCGGAGAAAAGCGACAGGCCAGCCCGGCACACAAAAATTCGGCGTTCTTTAGTTCGGCCGATACGATATTATTACGCGGAGAATGTTACATTAGAAGTATTTACGATATCGACAGGCTGAACAAGCGTGAAGCCAGTATTGAGTAGGCGCAGAAGGAGACGGTTTCCCCTTTTCGTCGTCCATCATACTCCGGTGGCACGCGACATTCCGTTTCCACGTCGGTGCAGACCGGACACTTCCGGTGCGATGCAGAACGTTGATTAAACGTGTACTGCGAAATAATTTACACCCTTTTTGCCTAAAACAACCCTTGCGCCACATAAAAAAAAGAAACACTCTTTGAAAGGGTGTAATTAACGATAAAGCACCCTTCAGAAGTATGTATTCTTGTGTTTCTGCTAGGGTGTAACAGTGTCATGGTTGTGAATGGTCTTGAACCATTCACAACTAGCCCGGCTTTCCACTCTGAAACGCTCAACATAAACTTGATTTCGGTTTACGCCAAGCCTCACTATGTGCTTCCCGGAGTGGGCTTTCTCTCAGTGCGCATGTCCTTGCAGTGAAGCACCCTCTAAAGGCCATAACATGGCCGTTTTCGGCACGAACACATGCCGGTGTTCCTCCTGGTGTTCCGGTGTTCCAATAACCTCTCCGTCTACCGTCAACCGCCTAATCCCCTGTCACACGGCAGATCTAATGACATTTAGAGCAATTGTCATTCACCCAAAATGTCATTAGTTCAGCATTACACGAGAATAGCGAATGACATTTGAGGCGAATGACATTTAGCGGCTAACTGAGGTCCCGGACCTCACTTAGTGGCCAAATGAGTAGCCTCGACAGCAGTAGCGCGTCCTATAGACAGGAAAATTCAGTAATATACCAAAGGATACTGTTTCTAAAAACTGTCAGTAAACTTATATTTTCTTTTTTTGTGTTGTTCAAATAAAGAAAGACAAACCAGTACTAACAAAAAAGAAAATCTCGTCACCAGTGCGCGCGCTACCCTAATCCGGATTTTTTGCAGACTTGTCTCAGCCTGTGATGTTACTGATGTCACCTAAATCGGTGGTTTTCTTGTTTCTATTTTAAAAAAAAAATATTCCTTTGTTACGTTTTTTTTAAAAAATATTAGCTTTGAAAACATTCTAGATGCGCTTGAAATGTAATTTTGCGGTTTTGCGAGCTCGCTAATCGTCACCGCTCTCACAATCAAATGACATTTGTTCCGCCGTGTAGACCCGCACTGCCGAGCCGAATGTCATTAACAGCTAATGTCATTCAGCTTGAATGACATATTCTGTGCGAGATCCGATAACGCAATTATCGCTGCCCCTTCACGCGGTGAGCTCCCGAGCGCCTCTTCTTCGAACCAAAGTGCGCGCAGCACGTGGTGACGCGTGAACCTGCGTCTCCTCCGGGAGGAAGCGGTGCGTGTCACGTTCCTTCAGAGTCGGACGTCGGTCCTTGCGAGACGGCAGGGCGCTGTACGCGCACACAGCGTCTAACAGCGTCCAGCCGTACCCGGCACGGTCACCTCGGCGGGGCACCGGTCAGCGCGTCTATGCGCACGCCACGCGGAAGGGGTGACGCGCCGCACGATAACGGCCGAGCGTGCGCACCGCGACAACACCGTCCTGAGGGGGGGAGGGGGGGGTGGAACGGCGTAACGGGTCGGCAGTCGCCGATTTCCGAACAGCGCAAACGAGCCAACGTGCGCAACGGAGGCACGTGCTAGCCGCTCCTCTCCGCGGGGCCCATCAGAGCGGGGACACACGTCTTCCAGCTAACGCTCGCTCTTTCGCGCCGGCTGCTGTACTACACGTCGCCGGCGGGGGGCGATAACGGGCGCTCAAGCACCGAACACAGTCCGACTCGCGGCCCGGAACAACACGTGTCCCGTGAAAGCCGCGAGACGCCCGAAAGGTGTTGGCTTCAATAGGGCAGCTTTTACGAGGCCTAGCGGCGTCCTTCCGTCCGTAACGTGCTCTAGCTCCCTCGACACGAGACGGTGCGCTCTTTCGAGCCAACGACGATGGCTTGGCCGATAAGAATGCCGGCCCGGACTAACGCAACCAGGTCGTCGGTACTGCAACGGTTAAAATCTCCTTTTTGAATCTCCACGCCATTCCGAAGCGGGCGGCTCGGCTCGCGCTTGCAACGGCCATATTTCGATCGAGGCGAAGTGGACGATGCTGGGCTTGTGTACCGAGACTTGCGAGCCCATTACATTGCGCCAGTCGAAGGCTAAAATAAACCGTTTTACCTTCACTGCGTGCACTGTACTACGGCCGTTTCTAAAGTGCGCAAGAAGATACGAGGCAGCGAAGCCGATTGGGAGTGTCTGCTTACGAAACCTGAGCGTATACGCACAACAGGGTCATTTCGATGCCAACCGGCACAGCACTGAACTCGACGACGGGCAATTCCTTTCACAAGAATTGTGGCTCATCTTAGCCTTAGGCAGAACATTTTTTTTTTCTTCTAAATATTTAACGCGGAGCAGCTTTCTTTCCCATTCGCTGGCCGATAATAAATTCACGAATGACAACGAAACCTGTCACAGGGGAGGGAGGCCTAAGAAGCGATTCTTTTTCAAACCATTACGATTTCTTTTCTATGAAATCCGCGTCACTGTACTTTGATAGAAAAAAAAAAAAAGAACACTTCCGAAGGTTATGTTTCGTTCTCCAGCCTTTACGGCGAGGGAAAAAGCCCACTCCGACACTTCTTACTACTTTAGGGAAAATGGGTGGGCTTTCAGGTCATTTTACGCCATCCTCTCTGTTGAACAGCATCTACTACAAATAACTGGGACTCCGAAGTCCGAAACGAGGTAGAGAAAAACGCCTGACGCTTGAAAATTTTGCGCTGTACTGCATATTGTCCTCAATTGCGCACCGTTTCGACAATTCAAGTAAAAATACCAGAAATGAGGCACTGAGTTGGACAACTAAATATCATTTGCTCCAAAAACTTTAATCCCAGCAGCAGCTTTTGCTTTAAGAGAGAAAAAAAATTCCACGGGAGTACTGGCGATCGTACGCCAATGAGCAAACATTCTTTCCAGTCGCTCTGCTATTAACTGAGCTCTCTTAAAGTCGGCTTCACCAGAGTACACAAATGCATTGCTGAGAATACATTCTGGGTGCAATGTAAGCAGTCTGGTAACAAAGTATGAATTCACCGTGTATCCTCATGAAGCTCCATAAACAGAGTCCTTTTAAAGTCGGGTTCATTTTGTAACAAAGTATGAATTCCCCATGCATCGGTATGCATAAACAGTCGTTTTAAAGTCAGCTTCATTAATGTACGCAAATGTCTTGCTAGCGCGTGCTGTCACGCGTTTAACTATCTTTTATTAGCTGCTGAGGCTTCAGAAATAAATGCGACGACATAATTTCTTCCAAGCGCCTTGCATGACCACATGACCATGACAGGAAACTACCGGTTCCACGACCTGCTTGGCGTTAATGACAGCATGCAAGGTGCATTGAAAAGTGCCGGGTGTCAACTTCAAACATGTTCTTTCCCGCTAACACGAACGCCGTTCTGATTGAACTTCTCGTAACAAACCCGACTGAATGTTGCATTGAACGATGGCACAGGGACCTTGACGGGAGGGAGGTTGAGAGGTGTTAATTGCCGGGAGCAACCGCTAGTGCAAAACGAGGAAAACGGCTGCCGAGCTCGCCGAACACATTCCGTCAGCGTTCTCTTCGATCTCTTCGGTGACAGGTTCACGACGATCGGAGACTGCTCCCTGCATCACTGCCAGGGGAGGCGACGCTGCAACCATCTTAACTGACAGCTGCGGCAATATGAGGTTTAGCAACTGAATTTGCAGTGGAGGCAAATTTTTCAAATACTGTAATTTTTTTCTCTCCAGAAATCTTGGAATTTGACATCTAGAAACAGCAGTACTATACTTACTCTACACCAAGGAGAACGACGTAAAATGGGCTCAATGATTGCAACCAGGGCACGCAGTTTTTAAAGCGACGCTTTAGTGCTCTCGCAGATGGCGTCTGTAGCGCGAAAATTCACCGAAGTGAAAGACAAAAACCCTTGCGCTGGCCGGAATCGCACCTGGAAAACTTGAGACAACCAAAGAATCCGTCACGAAAAAGCTTCGCGTTCAACCATCATTGCCCTCACACGGAGGGGTGCATGATTTTTGAAAAATTTTCCACAAAAGCGGCGAAATATGCACTTTCTCGCAGCGTATAAATAAAAGTTAAATAAGCCTCAATCTCTATAAAATCTTTTCCACAAAAACACTACGCTTCTCAACTCTCCACAAACGCAATGCCCAATGATCTGAAAATGAAGTAACGACGTTCTTAGATTTTTGTTTTATTGCGACGGGAATACAGTATAGCACGCGCAACAGTTTCCGAATGAACCGGCTTCAAAACAGCTTCACAAAAGACCGTGAAGGATGGTTTGCCGCACGCGCAATAATGATCGGCGGCACATCCCGTGCAAATAAATAGCTAGGGTCCACGCACACAACCTCCATCGACTACCTTACGAGCATTGCGTGTTCCGTCTCGACACACGCAGACAGCGTAAAAGAGAAAATAGTGAGAGAGAAGGGGTAGATAATACGCGGAATTAAGATTTAAGATGAGAGGGGAAAACCGCGCGTGGGCTGCACGCTCGGAGTCAAATCAGGCTCCATTATTCGGCTTAGCCAGGCGGTGGCCCGTCTGTTTCGCTTCCAACCCTTCTTTGAGCGTGTGTGCGCAAAGGGGCTAGCTAGGCGCAGCCGCCGCCTAGGCGTCGGTGCTGGCGCCAAATTACGCCGGAGGAGACGACAATTTTCGGAAACAGCTGCGGAGGACGACGGAAGATTCGGGAAATTACGCCGATTGAGGGAGACGGAGTACTCGCACACGGCGAGGCACGTCGGCAACGCAGCAGCGTGAAAGTTCGACGCAAGCCAGACAAAGCGCGTTGCCCGGTGAATTTGAGTAGAAAGGACGACTGATGCGAAGGAGGAGAGGAAAAAAAATGCAAAAACACCGCCTCTGAAGCAACAATGACGGAATGATGGAGAACGAAATCAGGCAGGCTTACTTACCAAGGCCAGACGCGACCTCGAAGTTTTTGGGGCCACGAATACACACAATGCGGCGACTCCAAACACGGGGTAAAAATGAATAGCCCGCCGCCGTATACGAACACGCCACGCACGAACGAGAAAAACGGCCACATTTGCACACACACAAGGAAACACGGTGCGTATACGTGGGTGTATTTAACAGTTACACCCGCTGCTACGCCCAACCAACTGCAAGATACCTTTGTGTAAACTACTGTTCGCAAAATTACACCGCAAGTTCAGCTTCTCGGCCAAATTAAGTATCGCCACAAGAAGCGGCAAATGAGACTAAGAATAATCTCTTTATTGCGTACGGGAGGTTTTGGTACAACCCGAGGGACAGCATCGCACGCTACGTATATGAGACCCCAACCTGCACGCAGTGAACACGCCCGTTATCACTGAGTGATATCACGTATCGGCATTAAAATTTAGAAACGGATGTGAAGAAAATAAACGTCGGGACCAGCGCATCCGTGATGCGTCCTTCTTCCTACCGGTGTCCTGTTTTCGGCGCTCTTTTATTTTAACCATGAAGCTTCACAATGCCAGGATTTGTAATTCCAAGCATGTACGAAGAGGAATCACGGGAAAACACGGGACAAGTTCCCGAAACGCACTCAAGTGAAGAAATCTGTGCCCCCAACGACCATTATACGCCTACGGGAACGTCCGGTGCACGGCGGGAAAAACCGAACCCGCACGCGCCAAACAACGCCCTGCAGGGTACGAGAACAAACACCGCAGCAGACGGAGGATATCACCGCAAGCCCGTTTTAAATGGTGCGAATTTCACCTGCGAATTCGCAGATGCGGCGCCGGTCGTGCGGCAAAACGATGAATTCTCGTTGCTGTGGTCAATGGACCTATTTCCAGTAGTGTAGCCCTCCTGCGGCGGCCGCCCAAACCATACTTGGGGGATTATAGCAGAACACGCCCCCTTTTTTTCCGCCTGCCCTGCGCACTTGACGAAGCCGCCCCGGGCGCCACGCATGGTTTTAGTGGCGGAGAAATTTTTCGATTCCAGCCGTAGCGCCTACCTGTCGGTCGCTTTCGGAACTCACAAAACAGAGCAGCACTTAGCTGGCTCGGCGTTCACAACTGGCTAATCCAATATGGCGTCGTTTTGTTTACATTTTGCCCCCCAAGAATGGTGGGTGGATCGGTCGCTAGGTGCGAGAGTAGCGCATGCGCAGAGCACTACTGGAAAAAGGTCTATTGCCAAATGTTGGGAACACTATCATCTCCTATGAACAACGCTCGGCATTTGGTAATTTGCCGCAGCAGTGAAAATAGGAGAACAGATTGTTTTGCCGCACGAGCGGCGTCGCAGCTCCGAATTCGCACGCGAAATTCGCACCACGTCGAAAGGGCTTCGATGCCTAATCGCACCGGATTCAGCGGGTTTCCCTCTCTCCATTCCGTTCGCCGGGAGGAACTGCGTTCGGAAGCTGCGGGTGAACGGTGCACGTTGATTGATTGATTGATTTGATTGATTGTGGGGTTTAACGCGCCGACGCAACGCAGGCGATGAGGCGCGCCGTAGTGGAGGGCTCCGGATTAATTTTGACCACCTGGGGATCTTTATCGTGCGCCGAAATCTCGTACACACGGGCGTTTTTGCTTTTCGCCTCCATCAGAAAAGCGGCCGCCGCGGCCGGGAATCGAACCCGCGACCTCGTGCTCAGCAGCGCAACGCCTTAGCCACTGAGCCACCGCGGCGGGAACGGTGCACGTTGAATGGTTGGGCACGAACTATTGCACATGGCGCAAGCAATATTCCACCGCCGCCGGCGGTCTTCGTCATCGCAACTTTCCAGAATTGTAAGTTCCTGCGTTTTTCTTGTCCTTCCTTCCTTTCCCCGTCCCTTTTCCCCACTGTGACCAGTGGTCCACGTCTTTCAATAAAAAGATTCACTCCTCTTACTTTAACCCCATACTTGATGTCGAGCGGCGACACAGGCCGCATAACAGTCGAATAAGACGCACTAAAAAGACGTGAAGGTGTACAGCTTGCATACTGGAAGACTCCTACTTCGCAGGCTTCGAGGACACAACCTTGCTAAGAGGCCGTTGCCAAAGACGATGATGACGAGTTGCTAGGTGGGAATGAACAGTCCAGTACCAGTTAGGAATCACCGACGAGGGCGGTGCTGAATATATATAAATATATAAATATATATATATATATATATATATATATATATATATATATATATATATATATATATATATATATATATATATATATATATATATATATAGCGAATAAGAAATGGGAAATGGTGAATTCAGAAACGGTGAAATCAGACAGAATAAGGGTTGGCAGTCAAGAAAACCTCGGAAAGCAAAGGGGGGAATACGGTAGGTGATAGAAACAGATGAAGAATTTTGAAGTCAGAAAGAAAGCGGTGAAAAATGCCCGCCGGGCATTTATATATATATATACATATATATATATATCATTTTGTGTGTGTGTGTGTGTGTGTGTGTGTGTGTGTGTGTGTGTGTGTGTGTGTGTGTGTGTGTGTGTGTGTGTGTGTGTGTGTGTGTGTGTGTGTGTGTGTGTGTGTGTGTGTGTGTGTGTGTGTGTGTGTGTGTGTGTGTGTGTGTGTGTGTGTGTGTGTGTGTGTGTGTGTGTGTGTGTGTGTGTGTGTGTGTGTGTGTGTGTGTGTGTGTGTGTGTGTGTGTGTGTGTGTGTGTGTGTGTGTGTGTGTGTGTGTGTGTGTGTGTGTGTGTGTGTGTGTGTGTGTGTGTGTGTGTGTGTGTGTGTGTGTGTGTGTGTGTGTGTGTGTGTGTGTGTGTGTGTGTGTGTGTGTGTGTGTGTGTGTGTGTGTGTGTGTGTGTGTGTGTGTGTGTGTGTGTGTGTGTGTGTGTGTGTGTGTGTGTGTGTGTGTGTGTGTGTGTGTGTGTGTGTGTGTGTGTGTGTGTGTGTGTGTGTGTGTGTGTGTGTGTGTGTGTGTGTGTGTGTGTGTGTGTGTGTGTGTGTGTGTGTGTGTGTGTGTGTGTGTGTGTGTGTGTGTGTGTGTGTGTGTGTGTGTGAGTGAGTGAGTGAGTGAGTGAGTGAGTGAGTGAGTGAGTGAGTGAGTGAGTGAGTGAGTGAGTGAGTGAGTGAGTGAGTGAGTGAGTGAGTGAGTGAGTGAGTGAGAGAGAGCAAGGCGGAAAACCGGAAAAGCGGGCGGGGAAAAAAACAGCAACAAACTATCCCGTTATATCTCCAACCCGAGACAATGCTGCAGCGACCCCGGTGGACGGCGGCACACGTCCCGGGCCTAGAGCGACGCTCGCGCACGCGCGCACACAAAGCCGAGGAAAATAAGCGGCCACCATGTAACGGTGCCGTCGTTCGCCCACCCGCCACGCTTCACGGCAGCGGCCGCACTAGGTCCGTCCCGAGAAGCGTAACGTGTACACGCTCCACGACGCATCTCGCAACAACGTGCGCGCCTTACTATTCCTGTAGCCCTTTTTCCTCGGCGAGATGGCGCGCTTATCGAAACTGTACTACATGGTGGGTGAAGGAGGAACGAAATTGCCGGGTCCGGGAAGCGGCGACGCGTGAATCTTCCTTGCCCTCCAAGCGCGAGAGCGTGGCGGAGAAGACGACGCGCAGGGGAAGAGTGAGAGGGGCGATTTCCTTCGCTAGCTCGGAATGGCCGATAGAGAGAGAGAGAGAGAGAGAGAGCATTAAGACGGAGCAAGGATGGCCTGTCCGCGCGTTAAATGATGATCCGGCGACGCCTACCAATTCGAGCACTCGTCCCTACACTGTACGGAGGTACAGCTGGTCGCTACACAAGTGCGCCTGTGCGGAGTAAGGGAATACTAACTTTGTTGTCCAAAGAACCTAGCTCCAGTTCCTTTGTGGTCTTCAGTTCACCAAGTACACGAAGTGTTGAATGCTCCAGCGGATCCGGTGCACATGTCCACACAGCTTCCCGGCAGCCCGGATGTTTACTGTTCGGAGGGGAGCGTCGTACCATCGCGAGACGACTAGCCTGCGCTTGGAGGCATAATTTTTACACGCCCTCAATGAAACAATTAGAGCTGCGACCAATATGGGATTGATGGAACAGTAAGGCATTAGTGTTGCTCCCTTTTGCGCGTTTCAAAGTTACACGGAATGATCAGAGAGACGCTGAGCAAAGGCTTCATCCAAACGAACATCACCGAACAGCGCGGTATCTTCTCGTTCGGCTGCGGCCATTTGACAGAAGAACTGCTCGCAACGCATCCCGTACAAAGGCATTCCCGCACAGCCAATAAGCTATTTATGTACGCCGCAAAATTATTTACACCCTCAAGGGTGTAAATCGCTGTCTATATCTAAAACCCTTACATCCTGGCAGAAAGTAGTCGAAAGAAAACACACTTTATGGTGCTTTGTCGTTTATGACACCCTTACACACTAGCACAAACAACAGTATACATCCTTTTGGAAGGTGTTTTATGGTTAATTACATCCTTTCAAATGGCGTCTGTTATTTGAAAGGGTGTAACTGTGTATGTATAGACAGAATAGTGTAAATCATTTTACGGAATAGGATTCACAACTTGAAGAATCGGCCGAAGTTCAAAGCTTGGCGACTATTAGAACGCAAAACGAAGAACACAGAGGCCCAAGGCATGCCCCGATTTGAGGAGGAGCCAGGAGATAGGTTGATTCAAGCGGCCCCGACTACAGCAGAAACATAAAAAAAGGAACAATTGGCACTACAATTACGAAGATGAATATCGCGCCACTCAGGTGAGTTCGACGGTGGTAAAGAGTGATTTCCTTATCTTACGCGCAGGGGTAGCGGAAGCCGAGCCGCGACTTTCCACCGTCAAGGTCGCGATCTCCCCCAACAGTGTGCCGAAAAAAAAAAAAAAAACCGATCGATAGATTTGTGCGCGGGAGAGAGAGAGAGAGAGAGAAGGTCGACCTTGCCGAGGCCTAAACGAGAGCTGCCGCCACTATATAGGTTGGTGCACGAACGAGCATACACATTAACCTGAGAACTGCGCTCGCACAGCGTGTGCATCATGTCCTCGGTCAGCGTCCCTTGAAAGCTGTGATGTGATGATGTTCCAACAGCGCCTGTGAACGCGGCTGACAAAACTCCGCCAACGAGAGGCCCCCAATGATTCGTCGCCGCTGGTATCGGTTTTTCTTCTTTTTACTCACGCAAGCGGCATCGCGGCCACAGGCATCCACGTCGATAAAAGTGAGATCTTTGATTGTCCCACCCAGAGTTGTTTGTTGTCTAAGCGGAACTGCAGCCGGTTGGAGCACGACGGAGAAAAACAAAAAGCACAAATGAACATATATAGTACCGTACAACCGAATACGGTCAGTGACGGTGCGGATGCTAAGGAGTGTTTCTTGCCCTGGCAGGGGCAACCAGGTCTGTGACTCGGCAAATGTGAAAACCTTGCCACTATATCCGCTTATGAGAGAGAGAGAGAGGGACGTGAGGCTGAAAAAAAGAAATGAAAGAAAGAAACTGATCGTCCGACGGTGCATAAAAAAAAAAGAAAGAGTGCTTCTATTAACAAAGCACCGACAAACTTTTTCGCACCTCTCTCTCCTGTCCTCCTCTTCCCATCTAGCTGGCACTTAGACCTCAACTGCTAAACATTCATCGATTCCACTTTTCCCGAACACGTATACGCAGCGGAACGTCACGCCTTAGCTGCTCGCGCGCTGCACCAGTTCTGTTTTCCTTTGCAGAGTGGGCTGCAGCTATCTACGGACTTAACCGAACCCCGTCCGCCGTCGCAGTCTGTGTAAATAAACAACCGCCCTGAAATAACCTCGACGATCCGATAAGCTCACGTTTATATACCCTCGCTGCGGCTCAGGTCGCAGGTCAAGGGTATGTATATGCTGCAATCTCCTAGCCCACGTTTTAACCTCGACTCATCATCCTTCGAAGGGGCGCCGAAGCGAATTTGTCCAACTCTTCACCGCTGCACGGTGAGCAGTTCGACCTATACCGAATCCAGCATTTGACGACTCTCTGTGGAAGTCCAGAGCATTGTACGCGCAGCATAAGAGCACTCACCATGCGACCCTAGCTGCTGGGTTACGACGACCTCACGGACTGCAGTGACGTCACGCCGCTATTCCGTGCTTTTTGATGTCACTTCGGTCTTTCAAATTTCGATTTTAGGCAACACGACAAAAAAAAAATCGACTCTTCTCGCTCACTCTGCGGATATACAGGTTAAACGTGTTCTCAATTCGTCACAGCTGACGAATGCGAAATGCCAACAAATTGGTGGCGATGACGCTCAAATTGGAGCAGCATTTCTGAATGCATTTATATCACGAAAAAAAAAGCAAATGCGTCAAATCTAGCGAGAGAACTCATAAAAAGGGGTAGACGATATTTTACATTCACTTCAGTGTCAGTTCAATACAAAAAAAAAAAAAAAAAAAAAACCCGAGCCATCTTCACCAACGTGAAACCTGCGGAGGGGCGAAGCATGCAGTGTATAAGCGTATTCTTGGCGCCTTGGGGTTTTTGCCCACGGAGATGAAACCGGTGGGGGGTAGAAGCATACAGCTTTGCTGTAAAAGTCTCGGTGTCTTTAGAGAGTTTTAGCATAGCGTGCTCCGTCCGCTAACGCTACGGCGGCGGGTAGCGGGGCGCGACTGGGGAGAGCAAATTCGTCACGGTGGGGTGGATTAGTTCCGCGCGGCCTGCCTTCGCCATGCCCGCTCTTTCCCTCCGCTGAGGGGCAACCTCCTCGCACTCCCCACGCGCGCATGCGCAGTCCGGTCCCGCTACCCGCTAACCTTAGCGGAGCGTACGGGAGCCGCTATGCTAAAACTCTCTTTTGAAGCACGAAGCTTTCTAGCGAGGCGTAAACGAGTGTCCTGGTGTTTTTTTTTTTTTTTAAGTACGCATTACGTTCCAGCGCGAGGCGTAAACAAGTTTCCCTGTGTTTTAGTACCGTAACTGCATGAGACAATGATTACGACGACGGCATGAGACGCCGACAGCAACAGCCCCAAAGGGGCTTCACCCCCTAAAATCACGGCACCACCCCTATCTGCTTCGCAAAATGTGGACGTTTGACACTGCCTCGTCATACGAGATTGACAGCACTGTCGACGAAACTTGTGCGTTGTGGCGCAGCGGTCCTCCTCCACGGATGCCCATTACACAGTGGCAGCAGAGACTCTGCCGCTGGCGACAGCGGTTAGTACACCCAAAAACGGAAAGGAAAAACCCAGCGGCGGCACCACAGCGCGGAGAGGAAGGGCGGCAGAACGCAGCCGGAGACGGCAACGCGAATAGCGAGAGAGGGGGAGAAAAGTGGTCGGGGCAGCGGCACGTCTGCTCGCTGGTCCGGCAGCGGTTGTGATAAGTTGATCCGGTGGCCTAGTTTCGGTTTCGTCCCCGGCGAAAACCCGCTCCCTCCCCCGTCTCTCTCCCCTGTGCAAGCTTATACTGTTCTCGGGCCGTCGGGAACCGGTCGCGTCACAGAAGGACGAGCCTTACGCACAAGGCAAATGAGCGAGGCCACCCGGCAGAATAACTTTTTTTTTTTTACAGCCAATGACGACTGTGCACCAGCCGTCGAACGGGAACGACACAAAAAGGACTCGGCTCGCGTGCGATGGAACACGGGACAACGCCCACGAGAGAGAGAGAGAGAGAGAGAGAGAGAGAGAGAGAGGAGAGAGAGAGAGAGAGAGAGAGGAGAGAGAGAGAGAGAGAGAGAGAGAGAGAGAGAGAGAGAGAGAGAGAGAGAGAGAGAGAGAGAGAGAGAGAGAGAGAGAGAGAGAGAGAGGAGAGAGAGAGAGAGAGAGAGAGAGAGAGAGAGAGAGAGAGAGAGAGAGAGAGAGAGAGAGAGAGAGAGAGAGCCACCCGTCCCATCCATGTTCCGCGATTACAGAAAACACTCGGGGACATGGGGGAAAGAATACCCAGGAGAGGCCCTGACGCCGCTCTTTGCGAAGCCGCTACCGCCACGTTATTCCATAACGCTCATAGCAAAAAACGGACAGAGAAAGGAACACCACGTTCTTTTCAATGACCGTTGTCCGATTATTTCATTTTATTTTATTTTATTGCGCTATGAGCAGCAGCATAGAATACCAACTAGCCGCTACTCGCACGCGTCATCATGTTAGGATGTCCACGGAGCCCCCTAACCTCTCTGCATTGCCACGCTTCACGTTTCACCGCCCCTACATCAACTCAAAAAGCAGCTGGTGGGACGCGGGCACGCGAACGCGGAATAAACCCGCGTACGCCGCAATATCTGTTGGAAATCAGCCATGCTCGCCTTCGCCGCTAATTTCGTTCACCCCTTCAAGCGCCTTCAACATTGTGCGTGGAACTCGGCCACATTCAGCCGCAGTGGCTATGAAGCATGAAGCAACAACGTCCATGGAACTCCTAAAATGACGCCATTTCCGCCACATTTTCTGCCATGCGTTTTTGGATATATAGGGACCTAGCCAGCTCTCCTGAATTTTCTTTCCTCCATGTGTGTGTGAGGAGCACGCAACGCTACCGAAAACATTCAAACTTTTTAGCGATTGCAACTGCGGGAAAGAAGTGGGCTCCAAACTATCCCGTGAACCCCCCCCCCTCTTCCACAGAAATCGAGGCGGCATTTCCGCATTTCGTGCCAGAGCTATCGGCATGCATCTAGCGGTCAGCAGCGGCATACAATGTCGCGCCCAGTGGTGCACCACTTGGCGGCAGGGGGGCACGCAAACGCGTTCGATCCGGTTGCACACACACAGGCGGCCTGGTTCGCCTCAATACAGCAGCGACCCGCAGTGGGGGAAATGCGTGCCCACGCTGTCGGCACATGCACCCCTGCCGTGGACGCATGCGTGCGCAGCCTGCAAATTGCACGTGCCCGCCCACTGTCGTCGCGCACGCGGTCTCAACGCTGGCGAGCGACGATTACGGAAGATCGATCGACGGTATAGAAGACGGGGGCGTTTAACATCGCGGGTGATTTGCGGAGTACAGTTGCGGGAAAGCAACGTCCCACACGCTGCTCCGAGCGACGTTCGCACGCTTTGGCGGCTCGAAGCGGCCGTCGAGGAAGCAACGCGCCGTGCACGTTACACGTCCGTCAATTCGCTCCAACGGCCATCGAGGCTTAGCAGTTGACGTGCGTATAACGGGGAACTCGTTCAGCTGAGCGCCCCGATTGCGACGTGTCTAATAATACGAGGGTTTTACGCCCTGAAGCAAGGAAAGAAAAGACTCGTACTTAGAGGTGGAATGAGAGAGCGTACAAAGGAAATTAATTACCGCTTCCAGAGGATAAGCCCAGCGGCTGTACCCTTGTTCTCATGTAAACTTGCGCCTTCTGCGCTAAAGCTATGGTTAAGGCCCCTTCATTTCAGCTGCTACGACTAACGGTCGGCCCATTGGCACGGGGTATACATAAGGCGTTATTACGAGCTATCTAGCCCCGATTATTACTGTAATCGAACCCTAAACGCACAGGACTAGTGCTTCTTGATGCGAAGAGCAATTACAGGGTCTTAATAGCGGAACACTTAGTACAGTACGATGCAGCCCTAATTTAAAATAAGACGAAAAAAAAAAAAACAAACAAAAAAACTAGACGGGCAACCTAATCGGAAAGTTTATCCGAAAAGGTAACGAGAGCCCCAGCCTTGTGAAAATTTACCTGATGTCCTCAGCGATTCATCGATGCCTAGGGTGATTCCGTGCCTAATACCACACCCCGATTTCAACCAACGCGAGCTTGTCGCGTAATGGATAATCAGTTGCGATAACACGAAGTAATGCGTATATGTTTCGGACAGAACATCCACCATATATATATTTACGTAGGACGTAAACACGCAACTGCCTTTCAAGATGTAAGCACATCACCGCGAAATTTCGAAAATAATCCAACCCTTAGTTCGACCATTGCGACGGTGGCGTGAACTTGCACTGCGTTCGCCGGAATGAGGGCACACTGTGGAAGGAGTGCAGTCAATTAATCGGCCTGGTACTTTTACGTCTTCCCGAAAGCAAACGAAAATTAACGGCCTTTAGAGCCAACTTAACGTCCAGAGAGTAACTCGCGTCGGCATCTGAAAAGAGGGCTCTTTAACAACCAGGACGAAATGGCAGTAAACGAGGCGTTTGATAAACGAAACGCACTTCAACTGACCCTTTCCTGGCCATACTAATTAATAAAGATTTCAGAGGAGAAGAAAAAAAATTAAGCCTGCGTATACGTGAACGGCCTTCAACTTCCCCTTACCGGCAAGGATACAAAGGTATCGATCACTTTCAATGTTGAATTGATAGTTGAATTGTTGATGTTGAATTGAACAATCAATGTTCAATTGATTGTTGTTTGTAGGGTTTAACGCTCCGACGCAACGCCGGCGATGAGGCGCGCCGTAGTGGAGGGCTCCGGGTTAATTTTGACCACCCGGGGATGTTTAACGCGCGCCGAAATCTCGTACACACGGCCGTTTTTGCTTTTCGCTTTCATCAGAAAAGCGGCCGCCGCGGCCGGGAATCGAACCAGCGACCTCGCGCTCAGCAGCGCACTGCACTACCATGTCCCACGACACTGCTCATAGGCAGGCCTGCAAGGGCAAGCTGATGTTATGGTGCGTTGCTAGCAGAAAACTTCTACCATAGGCTTCTGCTGAAACAAAAAAATAGTAATCCGTCACAGAGAGGCGCGTAAATACGTCCTCCCAACGACGGCGCCCTAACGTTCACAGCAATCCGAGGCAGGATGTCGCGTGCAATCCGTCCTTTCAAAAAGCCTCAAGTCCCGCTACAATGAACCAAGTGAGAAACCAGCCCGGCGGAAATTTTAGGTCCCGGTTTTATTTCCTTTACGGAGCTTTTCCGCCGACGTACTATTCCCCGCATCCGCATTCGGAACGAACGAAGGCCAGAAAATATTAATAACAAAACGAGAGCTTTCGCCCCGGAAGCATCCAAAGCGACCCAAAAAGGCCACCCACGGTCCCATTCGCCGCAACGAAAAGACAGGCCGCGAGGAGAAAAAAAAAAAAAAAAAAAAGGCAAAATAAGTCGACGCCGTTACGTAGGCCGCAAAGCGGCCAGAAAGAGCGTTCATTACGGCCCACTTGTTTCCGCTCTCAAGTCCCGCGCATGCGCTCCGATGATAAATAGCTGCCGTGTGGGGATTAGAATCCTTCAAGCCGAGCGTACACACGCGAAGCAGGAGAACGCGGGCATATTTTCCAGCGTTTCTTCCCTGAGCAGCGCACTCAGCATTTAGCGTTTGTAGATACGCGTAGAGATCGAGAGACAACGTTACCTACAAACAGAAAAGATGCGAGAACCCTACCAAACTGCGCTCGCAGAAGTGGTTCACACATGTCAAAACTGCAAGTCAGGATTTTCGAGCCCCAACGCTTCACCTGCGAGGTGCACCGCACTGTAGCACTATAACGGGGGTTTCATTTGAGGACGCCTGCAAACAATTAACGGGCGGCGAAATTTTGTGCACAAGTGCTCGTATTTCTGTATTTTGCCTCCGTCAGACAACGCAACAGGTAAGCCAGGGGAATTGAAACCGCGACTTCATGACAGCTGTACGACGCCTTACAACAAGTTCTACAGCAAGCTGAACGGTTCGTATACGTGTTAACCGTTTCGTTTTAACTGCAACAAAACCTGACATTTGAACTATACTGTACGCATTATTAGCGTATTTGTTATTCGGAGATACACGAACAAAGAATTTGCTGTTTTTTTTCTTCACGCGGGACAATATCCCGGATCTGAGCTGATAAACCTTTCAATATATCCCGGCGCGAAAGGCGTAGAACCAAAGGTGCACGAAGGGCGTGCGAACCTGGAGGAATATAATTGCAGGTGGCCCCTAGCTCGTAAGCACGCCACTGCAATAACAGCAGGAGTACTTGTAGTACGACAGTGGAAGTAGTAGTGCAGCAGTGGCTCCGACGAATAGCCGTAGCTCCGGCTGTAATGACGGCAGTCCTACGCACGCTACGTCGCGGATTGCGCGCCACACACACAAAAAAGAAAGAAAGAAAGAAAGAAAGAAAGAAAGAAAGAAAGAAAGAAAGAAAAAAAAACTAGAAAAAAGATAGTCCTTTTCTGTAGATTTCAGGATCAGCCGTTTAATAGAGGGATCGTTACACAGCGCGCACGTTATAACTACCCGTCTTCTTTAACACCCTCTTTACCCTCACCCAATTTTCAGAAATAAATCTTTACTCTCTCTCTCTTTCTCTTTGGAATCCACATCATGCGATTGGCTACACGCGCCATATATAGGCCTCCGCACCGGGTGACGTCTCCTGACATTGTTTTCGCATCTGCCCACTCACACAAACCTAGCGGTCTCGAGTTATGACACCGGAGCGACTGCAAGCGGGCTTCATCGACGCCGGAGGTATTGGCTACAATGGTGCAATCGACAAGTAACAGCACGCATACCGCCGGAGTTCAAAGCACGCTCCGATGGAGCTTTGCACAGCGAAGATGTCATTGTACGTTTAGAGAGTGTGCACAGATATTTCCCACATAAACTGGAGAAGAAAGGAAAAAGTGCCTAAAATGAATTGTGCGAAATAAGTTAAACGTAACATCAATGTGCCGTAAAAGACAAAAAAAAGCGCGGTACACAACAATCTAACGAAAACAGGAAAACACCTGCGAAATTACAGTGAATGCCGCGTACAGTAAAATCGAGCGATATTTGAACTTTTTTTTCTGTGCCATATTTAGCTCGTGATGCTTCCAAAAAATATTACTGCTTTTTTTTAGGCACACCTTCAGTCATCGGCAGACTCACGACGGGTTTTCATCCAGATCCCCCGCACACACATACACAAAACACACACAGCGACGCGAGAAACGTTTCAGGAGTAACGGGGACACAAACATCTATCTGACCCGGGGTCACTCAACGCAGGAGACCTTCGGCATGCACCGATGTCCGCCTTTCACGCCTTTACCGCCAAGGCACGTCAACTCACCTTTAGCCGCGGGGCGTGCGGCTATTCGCACGCGCGCTTCGCAAATCTGTTTTTAGCGTACGCGCTCGAAGAGGGCACGAAGGCCGTCGGCCTGCTACCATTTCGATGAGGAGGCCCATTCGAGAAAACCCGGTGGTCCAACGTCTGGCAAGGTCAAACCTTGACCCCAAACCTTTTTTTGGGTGAAAATGGACCCGCTATTGTGGTTGCGCGCAAGCTGTTTTCGGACTCCTATTCACCACTCGGGCGCCGCGCGTGCCCGTAGTGATGGGGCCTCGCGAAGGCGCGCGTAATTTTGCAGGGCTTCCGCGAGACGGTTCGACGGCTAAACCACTTTCACCTGGATTTCTCCGACACTCTCCCTCAACAATAACGGGTCGCGCAAAGCGTCCTGGCGGACAGCGCGGAGCGCAGCGTCAGAGCCCAAGCGCGACGACTTCGGGCCTTTTTGATGCTCGCTACGTGCTTCCCAATTCCACCAATAAGATCGGAGGTTCAGTAGCACCCCAGTAAATGAAATCCTGCGTATACGCCACTGCTAGGTTCAAGAAGAACGGCCGCAGTTAACCTTGGGTCCAGTATAGTGCGTTCGCATAAAATATGACATCCGAAATGCGGAGCTGCTAACCCTGTTGACTGGGGAACATTACGGCGTCACAAATGGAAACATTAAATCGCAAATTACTACCCATGCCATGTTATCAGCATTTTTAAGTTTATGTGGCACGTGTGCGGGTGCGCGCGCGCGTGGGTACGCGCGCTACAAATCAGCGTGTTCGCGTTCTGCGCCACACCTTAACACTTGATTTTTTTTTTTTTGCCTTGTTTAGACGGCAGTGCCAAGGAGGTCCACTAGTGTGACGGTCCTACGTAAGGAGAGCTGGCGCTGCGCATACCCCCCCCCTCTTCGCATGGCCCAATATACGAAGCAGAAAGCGCGCGCAGCGTACACATGGGGCTCCGCAAGGAGTGGTCCTATTGCGTCGCCTCTTCGCAAACTCCAGTCGAAAACACAGTGAGAAAGAGGGCGAGAAAGAGAGAGCGAGAGAAAAATCGAACGGACGCGGAAGGAAGGCGGCGAACGGGACACACACACACGGGGCGCCACCGCCGACTTCCGCGCGCGCACACACACACACACACGCCGGCTGCGTCGAACTGACCCACTGACCGCGACCACCCGCCGCCGAAGCTGCAGACGGCGAGAGGAGGGGCGCGCGCTGTCGATTTCTTCTTCCCCCGCGACAAGCGACCACAAGCTACGCGGACGACCTGAACCCCGCCACCAGCAGCAGCACTTCCTACTACCGCGCAGCTGGGACCCATCACGGGCACCACCACTTTCACGCCCCCTTTTCTCTCCGTCGGCGGAGGACAGCGCCGCTCGCACTCCAATAACGCCGGGCGGCGCCCCTTCAACGAGGCCACCATCGGGCGAAGAAGGAAGGAAGGAATGAAAGGCAGATACAAAACCAGGAGACTGGACAGTGCGCTTTAACTGCTCCGTCAAGTGTCCTCTGGACGACCTGGGGCGTGCCGCGCACACCCCCTCCGTGCACTCTATCGGGGGCGAAGCCCCTTAGGGCCTGGGGCTGTTGGTGTCTCCTGACGTCATCGTAATAATCGTCTCATGTAGTCACGGTACTAAAACACCGTGACACTCGTTCACGCCTCGCGCTAGAACACTTCGTGCTTCAAAGACAAGAGACTTTTACAGAAAAGCTGCACACCTCTACGTAGTCCCAACGGTTCCATCTCCGTTGGGAAAAACGCCAAGGCGCCAAGAATACGTTTGTACACTGCATGCTTCGCCCCTTCCCAAGTTTCACGTTAGTGGAGATGGCCCGGGATTTCTTTTCCAAGGGGAAAAAAGAAAAATTTCCTAAACACGAACGTCACGAGACGGTTATATAGCACTGGTGTTGCCTTGCCGGCTCCGCCCTGTCTGGCTTGTACTCTCAAATTGTAAGCCGCGCAACGCCGTCAGTGTACGGCCGTACAGTAAAGATAACGCCGCAAAAAATGTAGGAACGCTTTACTTTATGTTAATAGTAGCTACGTCTTGCGCCAACTATGTAGAATATAAACCAATGCATAACTATCAGGACGACCACAGAAACAAAAAAAAAAAATCCCGGGCCATCTCCACTAACGTGAAACCTGGGGAGGGGCGAAGCATGCAGTGTGTAAGTGTATTCTTGGCG